>NC_053027.1:278429653-278513133 GCF_003073215.2 Triticum urartu
CTTCCTCCCGGTCATGGTTTTGATGCTGAGTCTTCGAAGGAGGTTTTGTCAATTGAAGCTAGATTTCTTGATGAGCTTCGTCAGAGCACTTCCCACCTCCGGACTAGCTTTGGGTTGTTCAAGGAAATGCAAGATGCTCGTTGCAAGACTTTTGAAGATGAGGCTAGTGTTGTTGTCAGACAGATTCATAGGCAAGAGTCTGTTCATTTGGGTCGTCAAGGAGGCCACGTGGAGCATACCGAAGAGGTTTGTTTATGTTTGCTTTTGATAGTTCTTTGCATCAATGTTCATTGTTAGCTTTCAGTTATTAGTATTTTTAGTCATAGGTGACCCTTATTGATTTCATGTGTCCTAAACTTCTTTTTAGTATTAGTGTTTCCTAGGTGACCTTCTCTATTTAAGGTGTCTCAAATTCAGGGGCTATAGCACCTGAACTTCTGTGATTTCCATAACTGGCCCTTTTTGTTCCCTTTTGTATTATAGTAGTTTGACATCTGACCTTCTATGTTTACTGTATTTGGACTTCCACTATGTGTCAGTGGTCATAGCTGACCTTCTTTAATTATGTAATCTGAACTTCTGTTGATTAGGCATTTGTGTTCTACATGATTTTTTTGTAGGCTATTGATGATGGTGCTAGGGTTGAGGAGGATGTTTTACCTGAAAGCGCAACTGCCCCTGTGCATGAACCTGCTCCCACGAGTGATGTATTAGTTGATGAGGTTCATGGGAGTGATAATTAAGTACCATTCTTCTTGTCCATTTGTCTCATTTTTTATTTTACTTGTTTGTGCATTTTATCACTATGTGCCCATTTGTAATGACTTTCTATTCTTGCTGCAGAATGATGATGCTAGTGTTCCTCTAGAGAAGGTTGCAGACAAGGCCGTGTCAGGCACCGGCTGCTCCGACGGGGTGGACCCAACTGAACCTCAATCGTCCATTGGCACTGGGGTTTCTGATGCTAAGCAGGGCAAGACAGCTGGAGATATCATTTTGGAGAAAGATCCCGTCGAGGTTGATGTTGAGACTGGTGGTAGTGCTGCTACAGGCCCGGAGAAGTCTCCTATAGCTGAGCCATCAGTTGGTGTTGATACTGGTTCTCCAGCTCTTCCTAATGCAGCACAACCAACAGTTTTTGTTGTTTCAGATTCTCCAGCTTCTCCAACTGCTGTTGGTGTCCTTGCCGACGACACTGCAAGGTCTACTGGAGATGATGATGAAGAGACTGAAAGCGATAGCTTGGGGGACAAGATTGATCATTCCAGTGTTGCGACTGGTCTAGGCAAGAATCCATAAACAGAGGAGCATGTTTCTCTCTTCTTTCCCCATCCCCGTCCCTTTTGTTATTCGTTTTGGTCCATGATATCCCTGTGTATTGCCTGTGTGGTGCAAGTTGACCTTCTGGTTTGTGCTTTGTCGTGCGGTTTGTAAATAAAGTTAAGTGAACCTGTTTCTATGTGGGGGAGGTTTGTAATGCATGGGTTGTGATGTTTATAATCCTGTGGTTTTATCTTTTGTGGCGTAGCAGCTGAGATGTGCTTGCGTTTTTTTGTTGCTCCTGTCATGATCCATGAGCACGAATGTTGCTCTTAATTTCTATTTCTTTTGCTGAGCAGATAGTGAACTTGTTGTCGTCCGAAAGAAGGCAGATGACTTTTATTTCAGTGTAACTAGGCTTAAGAATGATTGTTCTAAGAGGTGCGTACAGCTGGTCAGATTTACATCCATCTACCCCTATGAACTGCCTTTGGTTTCATACCTGAACTTATTTACTCGATATTGCTGAATTTCTTTTACTTCTCTAGTGCTGAACATCTAGCTTTTTTGTACTTCTTGTAGTGATGTAGCTGAACTTCTGTGCTTATATGTGTTATGAACTTCTTGATTTCCTGATGCAGAACTTCTTCTACTTTCTATTGCTTGTTTTAGATCAAAGATTATGTTGCAAAACAATGAGCATGAAGCTACTATTGAAGATGTCGCAATATCTTTTTTCTCCTCGTGGAATGCTTTGAACTAATGTACCTAAGGTTGCACTGTATTTTCTAGGTGCAAAATACTAGGGATCAGATAAACTCATCCTGCCGTATTGAGTTTGCGTAAGCTAACCCTATAGTAATTTCTTTTCTATTTTGTTCCTTACCATTTTAGTTAAAACTTATTTGTCTCATTTTGTATTTTCATATGTTGTTGTTGTTGTCTGCATTATTTTAGGACAAGATTTTCAGAGGTCATTTTGATTCCTGTGTGAGGAAGTACTTCTTGGCGACTAGTCAAGATAGCATGGATGCACATGATTTTGTAAGCATTATCTTTTTCTTTGTCTCTATATTAGTTTGCACTACGATCCACTCTGTTTATATTGTTTTATTCTTCTTTGTACCGTTGGATATCAATTTTTCAGTTTTTAACTTATGGTTGCTTCAGGTTGTTTTCCCCACTTTTGACCCGCCTGAAATTCCTGCTCACTTGGGTGGTGTTGGTCATTGGGTTTTGATATTTCCTGACCTGAAGAATTCAAGGTTCCAGCTTCTCGACTCCTACTACGGACCAAACGATGATTGTGCGGTATGCCTGTTTCAGCGGATGACTGATAACATCAAGAAGCTTTGGAACGATGCCAGCAATGACAGGGAGACACCCTTCAGTCCTCTTTCTATTGAACATTTCCCTTTGGATTGGATTGATGTCCCCCAGCAGACTAACAAGTATGAGTTCCAATTTCTCTCTATCACTTATGATTAACTGTAGTTGTACGTAAGCTACAACGTCTTTTATTCTTTGGCTTTCTTTTTTGTTTTAACACTGTTCTTTTTTTGTTTGATGGCAATATCGACTGCGTATTCTTCATGCTTACGAATGTTAATTCGTTTCAGGAAGGGGTTCTTGCAAATTATTCCCATGAAAATGTCATGGATATCGGGAAGACGTGGATGTACTCAAATGCTTCTTCTAACGTGTTTGAAACAGACTTCCAAGGTCTGTTTGGCTACTACACATGTAAGTCATGAAACTTGGACTGCCTATACGTACTGCATCTTTTATTCTACATGAACTTCATTTTTATCTTTTTATTTTGCTTGTGTATTTTGTTTCAGTATTTTTTTCCTTTCATTGCTTACTTGGACAGCAGCATTTCTTCTACTTGAACTTCAGAGATGATACCTTTTTATGATTTTGCTAGTTGTAGTTGAATGTTTTCCAATTCATCAGTTTGTCTTGAACTGTACCTTGGGTTGTGCCTAGACTTTATTTAGTTTTTAAATGCAACACATTTTTAGGTCAGCTTGAGTAGTAATGATGTCATCTATATTTGTTGGACTATACATTGTGTTGTACCTGAACTTCAGTTATATTTAATGGTCTTTTTTCTCTTCCTTTTCTTTGATAGTGGAGCTATTGGACTTGACCGATTACCACTACGCATTCCTCGGGTCACAGGAATACTAGACTAGGGAGGAATCGATGAGTACAACTCTGAGAGAAGATGATAGCTCTCGAACCCTTATTCCTTCCAAGTTGGGGAAGCAGGCTGTCGGTATTTGTGCTGCTCCAAACACCCTTTGCTCCAGGAAGGTTGGTGCAGTCGAAGCAGAGGTGATTTCGTCGGATGATGATTTTTAGAAGATTGCTTACCCGAAGAATGGTAAATTTGCTACTGGTACTGCTGTTGGGAGAGGTGGGAAGAATGATGTCATCACCAGGAGGAAACCGACAGTTGAGTCTGGCAACATAACTTCCTCCAAGAGAGCATCAAGATTGCCTTTGAAGTGGCGTTCTGCTGTCGCTCCCCTAAATAAATACAGTTACCCTCATCTATCCAAGGCCCGGAGGTCTGAAGAAGTATTATGAGTGAGTTTTTGCTTCTTATTTTTGTTGCTGCCAGACATGCTACTTTGTTGTGAACTTTTGTTGTTATAGTATCTAAACTTATGTTCATTTCTCCTTGCCTTGGATTTGCGCTTCTAATATTTTTTCCATCCTTTTAAATCTGCAAAACAAGCTACTGCATGTTTACCATCCCTGGGAATGTGATTGACCTCACAGGGCGTGTCCTTTATACTCTTTTCGGTGAAGGGCAGCAGATGGAAGGAGATGTAATGGGTTATCTCATAAACTTGTGGAAGGATAAGCTGGAGACCTCTGATATATTCTCTTCTGCTGACAGGGTTGTACTTAGTCCCTACTTCATACAGGTTTTAGTTCTTTGTAACCCTATCTCTCTTTTTTGCTCTAGTTTGGGTGTAGTGGTATTTGGGAGGTGTTTTTAATTCTGTTTTTGTGAATGCAGTACTACCTGGTGTATGATTTTTTTGCTGCAACAGTTCCAAAATTCGATGCAAAAAAATTGGTTAAACTCCTCCCGATGTTTTTTTGCAAGGAAGAAGACCGTCTTAACGCAAAATTGGTTAGGTTTTTATAACTCTTGCTTTTCTTTATTTTATGTTCATCCTTTTGCTGAGTTTGTCATGAAGTTTTTGTTCATCTCGGTTGTTTCAATACCTATGCTTTATAGTTTGAGTTCACCATTTCTTTCATTCTTGGCAGGATTTTTTGATACTATGCAAGCCAATTGACACAATAGTGCACTACAGTGTGTATGTGCTGAATAGATATCATGGGAGCATTGATATCGTGGGAGTATTCAATTCCTTACAGTAATAAGGGAATGTCACGAACAAGTTTCCACGGAGACTTCCAAAATATCGTGAGTGTTTCTTAGCTTGAACCTCCCGTCATATTCTCTTTTTTGACATGAAGTTTATTATGCCTTCTGTTGAAAAATATTTTTCTATCCCTGTTTTGGTAATGCTGCTTGAACTGACTATCATTTGATAGTTGAACTTCTAGTATCGTTTACCTAGATTTTATTCAAGTGTCACTTTATGTACCTAAACTTAACTATTTTGGTTAACATGTTTTTGATTTAATCTTATTTGTCATTTCTGGCAAATCAAGATATTTATTGAGTTACTCGAGGAGGTGTACGGCAAGGCTGCGTACAAAGCGAGCAAGCAGCCTAACTGGGTGAATATTGCAAAGAGGCCAACTTTTATCGATGTTCCAAAGCAAGTGAATAATGATTGTGGTTTCTTTGTCGTGAAGTTCTGCTCTACATATGATGGCGATGAGCTTCTTGAAGATTTTGGTGATGTGAAAGTATGTTTTGTCCTTGTTATTGTCTCATCATCCTTTCATTTTTCTTGTGTGTTTTTGCTGAGACGCTCCTGCTGTGTGCTACCTCTTGAGCACTGCGTTGGATTTCCCCGAAGAGGAAGGGATGATGTAGCAAAGTAGCGTAAGTATTTCCCTCAGTTTTTGAGAACCAAGGTATCAATCTAGTAGGAGGCTACGCTCGAGTCCCTCGTACCTACACAAAAACAATAGCTCAACGCAACCAACACGCTTAGGAGTTGTCAATCCCTTCACGGTCACTTACGACAGTGAGATCTGATAGAGATGATAAATAATACTTTTTGTATTTTTGATATAGAGACGCAAAGTAAATAAAGTAAAGGCAAAGTAAAAGCAAATCAATAATAAAGTAATGGAGATTGATATGATAAGAAAGAGACCCGGGGGCCATAGGTTTCACTAGTGGCTTCTCTCAAGAGCATAAGTATTCTACGGTGGGTGAACAAATTACTGTTGAGCAATTGACAGAATTGAGCATAGTTATGAGAATATCTAGGTATGATCATGTATATATGTAACGCCCCGAGACCGATGTGCCAGGTGTCCTCCAGTGTTTCGCTGTTGTTGTGTTGTCATTGCTTGCGTGTCATGCATTGCATATCATGTCATCATGTGCATTTCATTTGCATACATGTTCATCTCATGCGTCCGAGCATTTTCCCCGTTGTCCGTTTTGCAATCCGGCGCTCCTATCTCCTCTGGTGCCCCTTTCTATCTCTTTTCGTGTGCGGGTGTTAAACATTTCTGGATTGGACCGAGACTTGTCTTGCGGCCTTGGTTTACTACCGGTATACCGTATGTCAAGTTTCGTACCATTTGGACTTCGTTTGATACTCCAACGGTTAACCGAGGGTCCGAAAAGGCCTCGTTTGTGTTGCAGCCCAACACCCTTCCAAAGTGGCCCAAAACCCACCTAAACCTCCTCCATCATCTCGGTCGTTCGATCACGATCGCGTGGCCAAAAACCGCACCTCATTTGGACTCTCCTAGCTCCCCCTACCTATAAATATGTGCCTCCCTCCGAAATTTTCACGCAGTCTAACCCTAACCTTCGTCCTCCTTGCGCCACCGGACAAAAACCCCCACGCCGGACAATGTCCAGCCGCCGCCACGAACTCACTCCAGCTAACCGGCGGCCGCCACGTCACCACCGCACCACCCCGCAGCGAATCGGACGCCGCCACCTGTCCGCGCCCGCGCCCCACTTCGCCCCCGCGCCCGCCGGCCCACGGAGCCCGTAGCGGGCCCGCGCGGGCCCAGATCCGTGCCGCCGCCTGGACTATTCGTCGCCCCGCGCCTGGTCCTCCCCGTTGCCCGACCGCCGCCGCACTTCGCGCCCGACGCCGACGCGCAGCTCCGCCGCCGCCCTCATCCGCCTGCCGCCCTGTCTTCCTCGCCGGCGTGCCACACCATCGCCGTCTCCTCCGCAGGGCGCCGCCCCGGCCCGAAGCTCGCTGCGCCCGGGCCCCTTCCTCGCTGGCCGCCCTCATCCGTCGCCGCCCGGCCACCTCCGGCCTCCCACGAGATCCACCACACCCTCCATCCAAACGGCCTCTGTCCAGATCCGGATCCCTCCGTCCCGGATATCCTCATCCCGCGTTGACTTTTCGCGGAGGTAAAATATCCACCAAGTCCTAAGATTTTCCTGATTCATATGCCTCTATTCATCATGCCATAACTCATCATCCGTGACTCCGTTTTGAGCATCTAGCATATCGGAATGTTCGACTCAAAGAGTACATCATTTATTCTCATTGCATCATTTTCATTTGAGCTGATCTTGATGCCCGAAATGCTGTTGGAAGAGGGCTATGTGATAAATTTGTCAGATATGTTTCAGCAAATGGCATTTTGTCATTTTTGCCATTATTAATGTGTGCATGATATGACCCTGAGCTCTACATGTGTTTTGTTATATGCCATGCCATCTTTACAGTGGTGCTTGCCGTTTATTTTTGTGATATTTGTGGTGACTAGAACAAGCTTGCAAAGTAGCGTAATCGGTAATGCTGATTTCAGGGACTTGGAATTTCTCTAAGTCCTTGTCCTGATTTTGTTGTTATGCCATATGTTCATGTTGTTTCCTAGTGATCCGTGCCTCTTTTGAGGATGATAAGTAAGGATGTTTTGTTAACATTGTGGTTATCTATCCATCCATGTCTTTTTTGTATTTATGGAGCACCCTAGCTTGAGTCAATCGAGCTCTACTTTTGCTATATCATGAATCCTGGCAGATTGTTGACTTGTTTAGCGATTTTGCCGAGGATGTTGCTATTGATCCATGCATGCTATGTTGTTGTTCTTGCCATGTCTAGCTTCTATGCCATGTATTCTTGATGTTTGTATGCTTAGTTTGTCATGCCATGCTTTGTAGTGAGTGCATCGAGCTCGTAAACATGCCTACTTGTTAACTGTTTTGCATGCTCCAGTTTTTCGCTAAGTCTGAGATCTGTTTGTGTTTTTGCCATGTTCACATGCTCGCAATTGTATTTTCTGATCCCTTTTGGCTCAAGGTCACTAAGGGACTTTTGTTAAGTGCTTTGAGTAGCTTCATGCCATGCCTTGCTTTTCCATGATAAGTTCCTGTAGCTTGTAGTTTTCATGCTCTAAAGTGTGCTTCCTGATGATAAATTCCAGACTTGTGTTAATTTCACTAAGTCTGAAACATGTTATCATTTGCTCTTTTGCCATGCTTGTTTGAACCTGTTAATGATGAATTAGCCGTAGCTCAGTGTTCATATTTGTTAAGCATCTTGAGTTTATCCCTTCCATGTATTTTGTTGTCATGTTTGAGTGCTGTAGCATATTTATTTTGATGCATTTAGATGACTACTTGCTGTTTATCGCAGACCGGTGCCATATTTGTTTTGCTTGCCATTTCCAAACCGTGCATCCGATTCCGGTGATCTTTATATCGATTTCAAACGAAATCACCTCACCTTTCCAGTAGCACTCTTGGTTTTCCAAGTTGAGGCCAGGTTCAATCATTCCTTGTCAAATCTTGCATATGCATCACATACCGCATCCTGCATATCATACCATGTTCATGTGTTGGTTATTTACTATGTTGTGTGCTTCTTTCCGGTGTTGCTTCTTCGGGTTGGTTCCGATTTCGTCGCGTTTGTGAGGATCCGGTCGTCTACGTCCATTCGTCTTCTTCATGGACTCGTTCTTCTTCCTTGCGGGATTTCAGGCAAGATGACCATACCCTCGAAATCACTTCTATCTTGGCTTGCTAGTTGCTCGCTCTTTTGCTATGCCTATGCTGCGATACCTACCACTTGCTTATCATGCCTCCTATATTGTTAAGACAAGCCTCTAACCCACCTTGTCCTAGCAAACCATTGTTTGGCTATGTTACCGCTTTGCTCAGCCCCTCTTATAGCGTTGTTAGTTGCAGGTGAAGATTGGAGCTTGTTCCATGTTTGGAACATGGATATTTTGTTGGGATATCATAATATCTCTTATTTAATTAATGCATCTATATACTTGGTAAAGGGTGGAAGGCTCGGCCTTATGCCTGGTGTTTTGTTCCACTCTTGCCGCCCTAGTTTCCGTCATATCGGTGTTATGTTCCCAGATTTTGCGTTCCTTACGCGGTTGGGTTATAATGGGAACCCCTTGATAGTTCGCCTTGAATAAAACTCCTCCAGCAAGGCCCAACCTTGGTTTTACCATTCGCCACCTAGCCTTTTCCCTTGGGAGTCGCGCATCCCGAGGGTCATCTTTATTTTTAACCCCCCCCCCTGGGCCAGTGCTTGTCTAAGTGTTGGCCCGAACTAGAGTCCTTTGCAGCGCCACCTCGGGGAAACTTGAGGGCTGGTTTTAGTTGTACGGAGCGCTCATCCGGTGTTGCCTTGAGAATGAGATATGTGCAGCTCCTATCAGGATGTCGGCGCATCGGGCGGTCTTGCTGGTCTTGTTTTACCATTATAGAAATGTCTTGTAACCGGGATTCCGAGTCTGATCGGGTCTTCCCGCTAGAAGGAATATCCTTCATTGACCGTGAGAGCTTGTGATGGGCTAAGTTGGGACACCCCTATAGGGATTTGAACTTTCGAAAGTCGTGCCCGCAGTTATGGGCAGATGGGAATTTGTTAATGTCCGGTTGTAGAAAACCCGAAGTTGATCTTAATTAAAATGCACCAACCGCGTGTGTTACCGTGATGGTCTCTTCTCGGCGGAGTCCGGGAAGTGAACACGGTGTTGGAGTTATGTTTGACGTAGGTTGTTCTAGGATCACTTCTTGATCATAGTTGTTCGATCATGCTTTTACCTTCTCTTCCCGCTCTCATTTGCGTATGATAGCCACCATATATGCTAGTCGCTTGCTGCAGCTCCACCTCATACCTTTTACCTTACCCATAAGCTTAAATAGTCTTGATCGCGAGGGTGTGAGATTGCTGAGTCCCCGTGACTCATAGATACTTCCAAAACCAGCTTGCAGGTGCCGTTGAACCGTGCAGATGACGCAACCAAGCTCAAGGAGGAGCTCGATGAAGATCTTGCCCTTTGTGTTGTTTCGTTCTAGTTGATCAGCAGTGGAGCCCAGTTGGGATCGATCGGGGATCTGTGTAGCATTTGGGGTAGTCTTATTTTATTTTGGCTCCGTAGTCGGGCCCTGATTGTATCTGGATGATGTAATGCTTTATTCATGTATTTTTGTGAAGTGGCGATTGTAAGCCAACTATGTATCTCTTTCCCTTATGTATTAAATGGGTTGTTGTGAAGATTACCTCACTTGCGACATTGCTTTCAATGCGGTTATGCCTCTAAGTCGTGCTTCGACACATGGGAGATATAGCCATATCGAGGGCGTTACAATATAGGCATCACGTCCGAGACAAGTAGACCGAAACGAATCTGCATCTACTACTATTACTCCACTCATCGACCGCTATCCAGCATGCATCTAGAGTATTAAGTTAAAAACAGAGTAACGCCTTAAGCAAGATGACATGATGTAGAGGGATAGTTTCATGCAATATGATAAAAACACCATCTTGTTATCCTCGATGGCAAGAATACAATACGTGCCTTGGGAAAGGACACCGCAAGATTGAACCCAAAGCTAAGCACTTCTCCCATGGCAAGAACAACCAATCTAGTAGGCCAAACCAAACTGATAATTCGAAGAGACTTGCAAAGATAATCAATCATACATAAAAGAATTCAGAGAAGATTCAAATAGTATTCATAGATAGACTGGATCATAAACCCACAATTCATCGGTCTCAACAAACACACCGCAAAAAGAAGATTACATCAAATAGATCTCCACAAGAGAGGGGGAGAACATTGTATTGAGATCCAAAAAGAGAGAAGAAGCCATCTAGCTACTAGCTATGGACTCGTAGGTCTGAAGTAAACTACTCACACTTCATCGGAGAGGCTTGGATGATGATGTAGACGCCCTCAGTGATCGATGCCTCCTCCGGCAGAGCTCCGGAACAGGCCCCAAGATGGGATCTCGTGGATACAGAAAGTTGCGGTGGTGGAATTAGGTTTTTGACTCCCGTTCTGATTGTTTGGGGATACGTGGATATATATATGGGAGGAAGAAGTGCGTCGGTGGAGCTTCAAGGGGCCCACGAGGCAGGGGGCGCGCCCTAGGGGGGGCGCCCCCTACCCTCGTGACCACCTCATGGCTTTCTTGACGGAGGGTCCAAGTCTCCTGGATCTTATCTGATGAGAAAATCACGTTTCCGAAGATTTCATTCCGTTTGGACTCCGTTTGATATTCCTTTTCTTCGAAACCCTAAAACAGGCAAAAAAACAACAATTCTGGGCTGGGCCTCCGGTTAATAGGTTAGTCCAAAAATAATATAAAAGTGGAAAATAAAGCCCAATAATGTCTAAAACAGTAGATAATATAGCATGGAGCAATCAAAAATTATAGATACGTTGGAGACGTATCAAGCATCCCCAAGCTTAATTCCTGCTCGGCCTCGAGTAGGTAAATGATAAAAACAGAATTTTTGATGCGGAGTGCTACTTGGCATAATTTTAATGTAATTCTTCTTAATTGTGGTATGAATATTCATATCCGAAAGATTCAAGACAAAAGTTCATATTGACATAAAAATGATAAAACTTCAAGCATACTAACTAAGCAATTATGTCTTCTCAAAATAACATGGCCAAAGAAAGTTCATCCCTACAAAATCATATGGTTTAGTCTTGTTTCATTTTTGTCACACAAAAATGCTATCATCATATACAACCCCGATGACAAGCCAAGCAATTGTTTCATACTTTAGTAATCTCAAACCTATAAACTTTCACGCAATATATGAGCGCGAGCCATGGACATAGCACTATGGGTGGAATAGAATATAATGGAGGGGGGTTATGTGGAGAAGACAAAAAAGGAGAAAGTCTCACATCAACGAGGCTAATCAATGGGCTATGGAGATGCCCACTGATTGATGTTAATGCAAGGAGTAGGGATTGCCATGCAACAGATGCACTAGAGCTATAAATGTATGAAAGCTCAACAAAATAAACTAGTGGGTGTGCATCCAACTTGCTTGCTCACGAAGACCTAGGGCACTTGAGGAGGCCCATTGTTGGAATATACAAGCCAAGTTCTATAATGAAAAATTCCCACTAGTATATGAAAGTGATAACATGAGAGACTCTCTACTATGAAGATCATGGTGCTACTTTGAAGCACAAGTGTGGTAAAAGGACAGTAACATTGTCCCTTCTCTCTTTTTCTCTCATTTTTTTGGGGCCTTCTCTTTTTTTATGGCCTTTCTTTTTTTTGGGCCTTCTCTTTTTTATGGCCTTTCTCGTTTTTTATATATACCTCACTTGGGACAATGCTCTAATAATGATGATCATCACACTTCTATTTATTTACAACTCAATGAATACAACTCGATACTAGAACAAAGATGAATCTATATGAATGCCTCCGGCGGTGTACCGGGATATGTAATGAACCAAGAGTGACGTGTATGCAAGAATTATGAATGGTGGTTTTGCCACAAGTACTATGTCAACTACATGATCATGCTAAGCAATATGACAATGATGAATGCGTCATGATGAACGGAATGATGGAAAGTTGCATGGCAATATATCTTGGAATGGCTATGGAAATGCCATAATAGGTAGGTATGGTGGCTGTTTTGAGGAAGATATAAGGAGGTTTATGTGTGAAAGAGCGTATCATATCACGGGGTTTGGATGCACCGGCGAAGTTTGCGCCAACTCTCAATATGAGAAAGGGCAATGCACGGTACCGAAGAGGCTAGCAAGGATGGAAGGGTGAGAGTGTGTATACTCCATGGACTCAACATTAGTCATAAAGAACTCACATACTTATTGCAAAAATCTACAAGTCATCAAAAACCTCGGCACTACGCGCATGCTCCAAGGGGGATAGATTGGTAGGAAAGGACCATCGCTCGTCCCCGACCGCCACTCATAAGGAAGACAATCAAATAACACCTCATGTTTCAAATTTGTTGCATAATGTTTTCCATACGTGCATGCTACGGGACTTGCAAACCTCAACACAAGTATTTCTCAATTTCACAACTACTCAACTAGCATGACTTTGATATTATTACCTCCACATCACAAAACAATCATCAAGCATCAAACTTTTCTTAGTATTCAACACACTCATAAGAAAGTTTTATTATTAATCTTGCATACCAAGCATATTAGGATTTTAAGCAAATTACCATGCTATTAAGACTCTCAAAATAATCTAAGTGAAGCATGAGAGAAAATAGTTTCTATAAAACAAATCCACCACCGTGCTCCAAAAGATATAAGTGAAGCACTAGAGCAAAACTATAAAGCTCAAAAGATATAAGTGAAGCACATAGAGTATTCTATCAAATTCCAAATCATGTATGGCTCTCTCAAAAGGTGTGTACATAAAGGATGATTGTGGCAAACTAATAAGCAAAGACTCAAATCATAAAAGACGCTCCAAGCAAAACACATATCATGTGGTGAATAAAAATATAGCTCCAAGTAAAGTTACTGATAGAAGTAGACGAAAGAGGGGATGCCTTCCGGGGCATCCCCAAGCTTTGGCTTTTAGGTGTCCTTAGATTATCTTGGGGGTGCCATGGGCATCCCCAAGCTTAGGCTCTTGCCACTCCTTATTCCGTAATCCATCAAATCTTTACCCAAAACTTGAAAACTTCACAACACAAAACTTAAAGTAGAAAACTCGTGAGCTTCGTTAGCGAAAGAAAACAAAAGACCACTTCAAGGTTCTGTAATGAACTCATTCTTTATTTATACTAGTAGAATGCCCGTGCGTTGCAACGGGCTGCATCGACAACTACTTTTTTACCCTTAAAGCTCTCTTTTTTCTTTCTTTCTTGATTCTCCCAACTAAAAATTATTTATCAAAGTGATATATGAATTGATAAATTTACGACCATACTAAAATATTAAGAGCTAAAAACATATTTATCGAAGAACATTTCTAGACCACATTCGACATGAAAGTTGTCGTGTCTGAGAGATTATGAACAAACACAATGATGACTTATCACCAAATCCCATTTATATTTTAGAACGTGATTGAAATTATAGCCTTATAGAAAAAAAACTTATCAGAAATGTGCTACAAAAATAACATCTTATGCTTAAAGCCATAGAAGCGAAGATCTTTAATAAGGCCATAAGACATGTAGAAAGCAACATAGTACTCCCATCGGTCCTTTTTACTCGCATATAAAATTTGTCTAAAATCAAACTTTGTAAAGTTTACCAACTTTATAGAAAATACAAATAATCACAATATGGAATCAATATCATTAGATGCATCATGAGTTCAACTTTTATAATGTATAACTTTCTTATTGCATAAGTTGATATTGTTTTCATATAAATATGGTCAAAAATATTCTAAATGTCTCAATATTAAGGGTGACGCTATAAGTCAGACTAAGAAATTTGATGCAAAGTTGATTTTTCTGGGTTGTTGATCTTCATCGGATGGTTGTTGTTTATCCTCTACCTCCGGCCTCTTCCTCTTACTGAACCGCCAACTACCACCGGCCGATCCACTCGTCGCCGCCACCCCCGACCGCCTTGCTTCCTTTCCCTCCCCTCTCACCACCCTCGACCATCCCTCTGGACCACTCCGGCGACCAGATTTTTTCGGACAGCCATCGCACCCCCACCTACACCTGTCAACCCTCTTTCCGCCTTCGACTATGATGACACTCCTCGAGCAACGTTGGATCTTCATCGAATGGTTGTTGTTTATCTTCTACCTCCGACTTCTTCCTCCTTAACAGCCAACCACCACCCGCCGATCCGCTAGCCGCGGCCGCCACCCCCGACCATCCCTCTGAACCAGCCTAGCGACCAGACTTTTCCGATGAACCACCACACCCTTACAAACCTTCTTCCTTGCCTCCGACTATGACACCACTCCTCACTACCACTTGAAGTGTCGTCCTTGTCTCCGACGAGGTCCTAGCTGGGCCTCGCAGTGCCATCAACGACTTTGGCCTTATGTTGCACTTGTGTTCTCCCAGAAATCAACTTGCACAGATTCAAAATTGAATTGACTTACGAATAGCTCATGCACAATATTAATCATGTCTAACTTGTTACCTTTAAACACTTACATGGACATCACATTTCTCCCATTGCCCGTGCATTGCAACGGGGGCAGACTTATTCTGGTGATTTAACAGTGACCTTACTTCAATCTATCTTCCACCAATACAATGTTGGCATCACCACACCCGACTCGCAATCTCTTCTATCCATGCCCCCATTCAACTAGAATGGTAATAGTCATTTTCAAACATAAACATCAATATAAATTAACTAAACTGTACTTGATATTGACCTAAAATAAGAAGCCGAAAGATCAAACTTCCTTTTGAACAAGAGTTATTGTACAAAAGGTTTACCTAGCTAACCATGATTTATAAGAGAGTATGAAATCAGTCAGACAAAAATCCTCAAGAAGCGCCTCCACCCTGTCCTTCTCCCTCTTTCTAGCCATATCCTCTTTCACCCCTCTTCTCTCTTCTCGCATCCATCCTCTTCCTTTTCACATCCATCCGCACTCTACAACCTTCTTCCTTGCCTAAAGAAAAATAGATAATAAGATGTTAAGGTAAAAACGCATCAACATGGAGTCCCAAAGCTGAAAAAACGTTATGTAATAAAAATAGATGCATGTAACATTAAAAAATGCAGACACCAATACAGAAAGCCTTTGAGTAACTAATAGGTTGTTGTATCAACTACTTGCATGTATACATGAATTCAACTTATATTTCTCAGAAAGGAATGCAGGTTGTGGGGCTTACCGTTATTGCCCTATCAGCAGAATCAAGACAAAACCATCTTTTCCCTGGATCAAATGCTACAGATCACACCCATCCCAAGTGACCACTAATGACCTGTATTACGGAAATAGAAACTGTATTTTATCGCTTAGTGAAAACTAAGGTGCTCTCATAGACCAATATAATTCCAAGAAAATATGCAAAAGAATCTAGAAGATTTAACTATTTTAACCAGTATATAAAATCTCAGAGTAGGGTTATTGCAATTGCATGCATGATCGAACTAAATCCTATTTTTCTAATCCAAATATGACATTGGTATTTCAAGAACTTATCCGAGGTGCCAAACCTATCAGTTACAACATAAATTGGAAGGTCTCACTTGAAAATCGTACAACAAAAAAAAATACTCCGATGGATCATGCCATGGAGGTTTAGGCTATTAGTGCAGATGTCAAGAATTTGAAAGACATATGAAGACATGGGAAATTTAAAATAACAACCAAAAGTGCACATTACGTCCTAAAAGTACAATGTCCCAAAGTACAATGATCAGAAAACCATAAATAGCCCCACGCCTGCTTGTCCTCTCACATGCAACCACATCCCTACAAAGAGCAGTGATATACATAAGACATTATGTCTTCTGATACCAGCGACACAAGCATCCATGCCCATGGGCCATGGTTATCCCAGGAGAAGAAAGATCAAGTAAAGAATCAAGTGAATCTGCTAGCCATGTTGAGTCGTACAACCATCAGGGTAAAAGTATAGTACACAAGGCATTACCGAGCATCGAATTGCAAAGGCTATCCAGGAGCTCGCCTAGTCTGAAATCAACTGAGGTGACCTTGTGGTATCCTGGTAGGCCTAGTCTGAAAGGACAAGCAAGGGTTCGTAGTATATATACTCATCTAAAGCTCGAAAATACATGAACAGATTCATAAACATCATTATATGTGACAAAAAATTGTCCAGTGACAAAAGAATGCCAATGTAAATAATAAAAAGAATGTGTTAATCATAGTTGTATGTGTTACATTTTCCTATAAAGAGAAATAAATATGCAACACTTGGTCGTCAGTGGCAGCATTAAGGACCAACAGAATATGCAAGAACATAAATGATAATGCAGCATCTCGCAAAAAATATATGCTAATGCGGCAATAAAGTCCATAGTAGAATAAAACAGATACCATGGACGTTCAGAATCAGTTAAATAAAAAAGTCAACCGTCCACCTTTGAAATAAAAATGAATTTTGACCTTTTTTCTAATTCTTCAGATTCCATGAGTTGTATCTTCAATCTCTTGCATCAATCAACAGTTCAAATTGTCAAGTTTTAGCTGTGAGTGTAGATCGAGAATTTAAGTCTGGTGACACCCAGACACAAAAGATGGTCTAGACTGCCGACACCTGCGGCCGAGATAAAGAGGCCCCAAAAGATGGGAACAACCACACGGAAGAAACATGTCTAGACTCTATACCCGGGAAAGACACCCCATCAGCGGGAACAAGTTAAGAAGCGGGGGAGGAATAAATCAAAATGCAAAAAGGCGAGGTAAACCTGAAGAACCCAACACAGGATGTTTTCCTTCATCAATCTCTCGACGGCGCCGCTACAATTCAGCAGAATTCTTTTGTCCTCCTAAACAAATTCACAAACAATTATTCCAAAGAGGAAACAACAATTAAAAATGGCTTGCGAGAACGGCAAAGTCAAGGAAAATTACTCATGAACAACAGTAAAATCCAGCACCAAATTATCCACAATGGGGACATGTACGTGAGAAGGATGCATACCATCGTACGTGCTGCAGATCATCAGACCAATCCGAAGCACGGAGATTCAGACTGCTAGCTGACAACGAACCCTGACGCCCCCCTCTCGTGCGCACATTAGAACTGGAAGAAATTGTCCTTTGCAAAATAGATGGGCAGCCAGCATCTCCGTACATATGAATATCCACCAAGTAAGAAGAACCCAAAGACGAAATATCTAGCACAGCAGCCAATGCACCAGCAAAGAGAGGGGCCGCAGGAACTGTCGGCGAGACAGCAGAATTAGGAAGACCGGCAATGGCCATGTGAAACAGAAGCACCACGCGAGGAAGATACAAGACAAAGTCCCGCGGCATAGCACCAGTGGAAACACCACTCAGACCAGGAGGAAGCGTGCCCAAAAATAGACCATCTACAGAAGCCGAGGGAACATACTTCTTCTCTGGAATCTCTCGAAAAGGGTGCTTCCCCTCACAAATATCCCGACAACAGCGGCGCGCCTCAGCAGGATTAACAACTTCATCTGCAAAAATACAATCTTAAACACAAGAAGAACACAACATGGCAAGATGATCCATACTCTATGCCAATCATGCATCCTGATTATAGAACATTATTTTGAGATGTGAATAATAAAACATAGATGTACAAAATATTCGAGCAACTATTCAAGAAAATATTTTTATAAATTTGAATGCCTTAAGTCAAGAGCTTTGACAACTATTATTTGATCCAGGGTGACAAGAAAAGCACATCAATAGCTAGGTTCCGAAAAAGAATAGAAGGCAACATGCCTTGTTGTTGTTGTCGCCGGAGAGTTGTAGCTGCTTGGTACTGCCTCTTGTGTATCCGGGCCTCGATCTGGTAGGTCACATGATTATAGTACCAAGAATCGGCATACTGATTTATGAAGCATAAAGCTGAAAATAAATAATTCAAACAAATCAAAGCCATGAATCAAGATCTCTCTTGTAACACTAAATCATATTTCATTTTCAGCCCGGCAAGTTTTTATAAACTGTACACCACATACTTTTCGACCAGATTTTCCCTTTACTACTGTCTATGACAAATGAAAAACAATACCACATGTTGCATTGCTTAAAAAATATATGAGCTCCGATAATCATATAATCACATAGAATTATCACTCATAAGAAAATTAAGTGCATCATGCTATTACAATAAAATAGGAGATGCACTTGTATAGTGCTAAGAACAAAACTTGGATTGTTCTAATATATTTTATCAGAAGAAATACCATCCTACCATTTACTAAAAAACTTGGGCTAATTAAAATGGATCACATGTACTTATGTTTATGATACAAAGAAGTCTAAAAATATTGCAATAAACGGAAACTAATGCAGAAAATAGAAAGTATGACGGTGTATTATGTCATTTGCGGAAACATCTCAATAGTGGCTTGCCCAAACAGTGCCCCCATTTCTTGAATTGATAATGCACAAATTCCACCTTCATACAAATCAGTAAAACTCAAATATGTGTTAAAATTGATGGTGTTGTTTTGTTCTCATGAACAACGCTGTTAGCATATAAAAATGTAGGCTCATCTCTAGAAAAAAAGGATCTATTAATGTATCTTCTGGAAGAACAGAGCAGGGAATTTGGAGGTTCAGAGTACTAACGTGTATGTTATCAATCGGGAGGCTTCAGCTACTGAATATCTGCACACATTTGCCTCAGATCATAGTTCCATCACTACTTCAAATTCAGTAAGCCACATGGAAGATCGAGGACTAACCTGCGGAGCCGATTCCTATAAGAAAGAAGGCGTGTAGATGGAGCAGCACACAACATCAGATCCTTGTATCGCCCAACAGAAGGAGGAGGCTGCGGATCCCGCCGTCGATGTAGGGAAGGAGCAACACTGGACCTGATGAAGCCCGTATACAATTTACCAGACTTAAATTCTCGATCTACGTGCCTGGGTATGCTTCATCTAGAAAGATGGTCACCTCCATCATTTCCTCATGAATATATGGGCGGCTCATCCTCTTAAAATGCATAGGAAATCTAGAGAACAAAGTAGGTATCTGTACCTGAAGGTGTGTATGAATCTTAGAAACTTATCAAGTTCGTGTCCTTGGAGATGGTTGTTGGTATGGTAGACTCTCAGGCCATCCAAGTTTATCAGCTTCAGAACTCCCATTTGAGTCACAACTGCAAGTGTTGGATTCCATGATAAAAGCAGTGACATTCAATGGTACATGCCAGCGAAAAATCGTATCGGACGATGCTCGTTGAAGATGGCAATGAAGCAGCCGAGCTGCCGACCATCGATCATCTTCTTGCAGAGTCGCGAACAACCATGACTGCCCATGATGAATAATTGTTTTCTGATGTGAGGTCAACCATGAAAAGTTGGGAGTGCAGGAACCATGCTGAATCTATTTTCAAGTGTCTTACTTCTATAATATACAGGCACCAATTTATCTGCAAAGTTTGTAAATAGACATTTACAACAAACATGGTAATATTATGATTAATATATCAAGCTGAAATCAAAACTTCACACGAAACAGACAGTTTCCATAAAATAGTGATGCACTGACTATTTCCTGAACGTGCATTAAATCATAATGTATATTCAAGTGACGATAACATCAGGACATAACTATGATTTACTGAAAGCTCAAGGAAAGTGGCACACCTTTAAAAATAAAAATACTAATACCATGCCATTTTAGATGCAGATAGTTTTATGCATCAGTACAAACACTCAAGAACAAAACTCCACACAATCTCTTTTAGAAACAAAACTCCAAAACACCCCATGTAGTAAAATAAGTTGGCTAAGTAAAAAAAGAGCAAATATTCGACATGCCTGACATTGACAATACTACGAAATATCATGGCACTATCAACACTGTCAATTCTCTTGCTGGAAACATTACCTTCACTCAGGGATAGTATTAATTTAGTCTACGGACATGGTTACAGGCTTCTAGGTTAGTGCACAGCAGGAGGAAAACAAACATAGACCTGAATGACACAGCAGGAGGAAAACATAGTTATGAACAAGCAACTGGAGTCTGCAGATGTAAATGAACCTGATATTTGTCCCTTGCTCCAGCAGGAATATAGCTACAATTACTAAATTGACATGGGAATCAACACACTTGCAGGGGCATGTAGTCAGCACACATATATGTTTGGTTCATGCAAGTGAAACAAATGAAATTCCGTTACAGGTGACATGGTATTTCCCTCTACTGAACTATGATTTAAAGACCTTATTAAAAAATGAACCTATTCTATTTCAGATCTCTAGCTATTGGTTGATTCAGTCGATCCAAATCCAGATCAGCAAAGAGACGCACAACAAAGAGACGTCGGGGCATCAAACCTAAGAGAGATGAGAGGGTGTAGAGGGAAACGAAACATACTTGACATTGGGGCCGAGACGCCGCACGACCGCCGGCCGCACCGGCCGCTATACATGCATGTGCCCACGAATCCATCAAAACTGGTCGTGTAGGAGGAGCTCACCCATGGCGGCGGCTGCAGCTGCAGGCGGCAACGAGGGAGACTTTGAGCCGCCCCCTCCTTCCTCGGTGGAACATGGCGGAGGAAGAGATTCTGGACAAGGTGGGGGATTGGTCTTCCGCGGCGACGGCGGCCACCTCGTGTCCCTTCCGCCACAGCCGCGCAAGCGCAGATCCAGGAGCAGCTTCCTTGACAAGCACGCACAGGTCAGGGATGTGGAGCTCCGCTGCCTAACCGTGATGATCTGCAAGCGGATCCGACAATGGGGAGTAGGGTGGGGTGGTGGGCGTGGCTGAGCGGGAGGTAGGGGAAGCCGGGGGGCGGTGGCGGCAGAGCGAGAGATGGGGGCGGCGCCGCATCGCGAGGAGAGGGAAAGAGAGCGGTCGCACAAGAGTGGGTGGATCGAGAGGAGAGGTTGCTCGTACGTGCGGGTGATAGGTTTAGGTTTTTTGTCGCTGGTTAATCTTCGTAGGTCTTTTTTCGTTGGTTAACCTTCGTAGGTCTTTTTTTGGGTACGTGGATGGGTGCGGGTTGGGGCCTCAGGAGGAGGTTTTTTCGGTTTCTGGTGGATAAGTTAGGCGGGAGGAGGTACCAAAATAAATCAGGGGAGGTGGAACGAAAATTGACCGGCAGATACTACCAACTGCTCCATTAGGAGTAGAGATTGGTGTTAAACCTACTGTATTCCAACTTCTCTAGGGATTATAAACTATTTTACTAGTCATAAATTCATCAAAATAAGCGAACAACACACGAAAAACAGAAACTGTCAAAAACAGAACAGTCTGTAGTAATCTGTAGCTAGCGCAAGATCTGGAACCCCAAAAATTCTAAAATAAATTTCTGTATGTGCGGAATTTATCTATTAATCATCTTCAAAAAGAATTAACTAAATAGCACTTTCCAAATAAAAATGACAGCAGTTCTCGTGAGCGCTAAAGTTTCTGTTTTTTACAGCAAGTTCAACAAGACTTTCCCCAAGTCTTCCCAACAGTTCTACTTGGCAAAAACACTAATTAAACACAAAAAAACACCCAAAACAGAGGCTAAATAATTTATTTATTACTAAACAGGAGCAAAAATCAAGGAATAAAAATAAAATTGGGTTGCCTCCCAACAAGCGCTATCGTTTAACGCCCCTAGCTAGGCATAACAAGTAAGAATAGATCTAGGTATTGCCATCTTTGGTAGGCAATTCTTCAATGAGGCATCTATTTCCCTTAGGAATTTCTTTCTTTCTAGTGATTATCAAACTCTTAGGCACAAGGTCGAAAAATTCATTTGTAGCAATTGGTTCCTTAATGATAGCAAAAATATTGGGATGAATACTTATAGATTTAAGATCCGCAGTTTCCTTACTAGATGATTCACCCATATTTTTAGGAACATACATAAACTTGGCAATTTTAGTAGGAGGACTTGGAGTATTCTTTATGGAAGAAAAAGCGGTTCCCAAGTTTGTAATGATACCCTCAAGTTTGTCAATTCTAGTAGAATCTAAGTTTATCTTCTCATTAACTATGGGTTCCTTTTCCTTAATATTTTTCAAAGTCATTCCTACCTTAGATCCATATTGAGTAATTTGATTCTGGATCTTTTTGTCTAGATTTTCAATTAATTCAACAGTAGCAACTTTATTTTCAATAATTTCAAGGCTTTGCATAACATGCTCCAAAGTTAACATAGTTCCATTAACCAAAAGAGGTGGTGGGCCAAATAAATCTAACATAGCATTATAAGAATCAAAAGTATGGCGACCCAAGAAATTCCCTCCGGTAATGGTACCAAGGATTAACACCTACATAAAAATTGCGGAGACGAACTGAAGTAGGTTGCTTCCTGGTAGATCTATTTTGAGCATTGCAAATTCTATACCAAGCATCTTTTAGATTTTCTCCCTCCCTTTGTTTAAAATTTAGAACTTCATTCTCGGGAGACAACGGAGAAGATATGAGACTAGCCATGACGACAAGCAAACAAACTAACACACGAGCAAACGGGCAAAAGAGGCGAATAGAGAGGGAGGATAGAGAGAGAGGGCGAATAAAACGGTAAGGGTGAAGTGGGGGAGAGGAAAACGAGAGGTAAATGGCAAATAATGTAATGCGGGAGATATGGATTGTGATAGGTACTTGGTGTGTTGACTTTTGCGCAGACTCCCCGGCAACGGCGCCAAAAATTCTTCTTGCTACCTCTTGAGCACTGCGTTGGATTTTCCCGAAGAGGAAGGGATGATGTAGCAAAGTAGCGTAAGTAATTCCCTCAGTTTGTGAGAACCAAGGTATCAATCCAGTAGGAGGCTATGCTCGAGTCCCTCGTACCTACAAAAAAAACAATAGCTCAATACAACCAACGCGCTTAGGGGTTGTCAATCCCTTCACGGTCACTTACGAAAGTGAGATCTGATAGAGATGATAAATAATATTTTTGGTATTTTTGATATAGAGATGCAAAGTAAATAAAGTAAAGGCAAAGTAAAAGCAAAGCAATAATAAAGTAATGGAGATTGATATGATAAGAAAGAGACTCGGGGGCCATAGGTTTCACTAGTGGCTTCTCTCAAGAGCATAAGTATTCTATGGTGGGTGAACAAATTATTGTTGAGCAATTGACAGAATTGAGCATAGTTATGAGAATATCTAGGTATGATCATGTATATAGGCATCACGTCCGAGACAAGTAGACCAAAACGAATCTGCATCTACTACTATTACTCCCCTCATCGACCGCTATCCAGCATGCTTCTAGAGTATTAAGTTAAAAACAGAGTAACGCCTTAAGCAAGATGACATGATGTAGAGGGATAGTTTCATGCAATATGATAAAAAACCCTATCTTGTTATCCTCCATGGCCACAATACAATACGTGCCTTGCTGCCCCTTCTGTTACTGGGAAAGGACACCGCAAGATTGAACCCAAAGCTAAGAACTTCTCCCATGGCAAGCACAACCAATCTAGTAGGCCAAACCAAACTGATAATTCGAAGATACTTGCAAAGATAACCAATCATACATAAAAGAATTCAGAGAAGATTCAAATATTATTCATAGATAGACTGGATCATAAACCCACAATTCATCGGTCTCAACAAACACACCGCAAAAAGAAGATTACATCGAATATATCTCCACAAGAGAGGGGGAGAACATTGTATTGAGATCCAAAAAGAGAGAAGAAGCCATCTAGCTACTAGCTATGGACCCGTAAGTCTGAAGTAAACTACTCACACTTCATCGGAGAGGCTTGGATGATGATGTAGAAACCCTCCGTGATCGATGCCTCCTCCGACGGAGCTCCGGAACAGTCCCCAAGATGGGATCTCGTGGATACAGAAAGTTGTGGCGGTGGAATTAGGTTTTTGGCTCCCATTCTGATCATTTGGGGATACGTGGATATATATGGGAGGAAGAAGTACGTCGGTGGAGCTTCAAGGGGCCCATGAGGCAAGGGGTGTGCCCTAGGGGGGCGCCCCCTACCCTCGTGACCACCTCGTGGCTTTCTTGATGGAGGGTCCAAGTCTCCTGGATCTTATCTGATGAGAAAATCACGTTTCTAAAGGTTTCATTCCGTTTGGACTCCGTTTGATATTCCTTTTCTTCGAAACCCTAAAACAGGCAAAACAGCAATTCTGGGCTGGGCCTCTGGTTAATAGGTTAGTCCCAAAAATAATATAAAAGTGGAAAATAAAGCCCAATAATGTCTAAAACAGTAGATAATATAGCATGGAGCAATCAAAAATTATAGATACATTGGAGACGTATCACTGTGGTTTTAGTTATCCTTTACTAAACCATCGTTCCATTTCTTGTTTGCAGGTTGCTTCAGATGACTAGAAGGCCGAGTTCATGAACACTTTAGTCTTTTGCGAGAAAATTGGAATTGTGCATGCAGAGCTTCCTGCCGAGATATGGTCCTTGGGCCCGTGAATTCGAATCATTAGTTTCTGTGTAGATTTGATTTCGTAAAGATTTAGGTTTGATAATGATTGGAACGATTTCGTGAAGATGGTTGTAAGAATGGTTTAGTAATTTGTGTATCTATAGCTGCAACACTATTATTTATGATATGGAGGACAAATGTATTTGGTATGAAGAATGATTTAGCTTATGAATTTCAATGTACTGCATCGTTTTTAGTATCCATGTGTTGTATGTTTCTTCCCAGCATATGTACTTAAACTTCTCAGGGCTATGGTTGAAGTGCTGGTTTTTTTGTGTTCTTTAATTTTTGGCCCCAACATATGATCTTTGACTTGAACTTCTGCTTGAGATCTGGCTGGGCTGTTGGTTTCAGATGGAGAGGATCTTCTATGTTGTGTAATGTATTGTTATTTTTCAACTCAACCAATATGTAGCCTTTTGCATAGAATCTATATGTGCTTTTTTGTGATTTTTCAACTGTGAATGGTTTTTGACTATAACTGCATGCAAAAATATTCTCATACACATCTTTACGTTTCTTTATCTTCTGTCAGCATTCTACATGAACTTCTACATGTATCCAAAGAGAACTTCGTACCCGAACATGTTGTCTTAGGCTTGCTAACCTTAGTTCATACGGCAATACTTATTTTTTAAGCATATTTTTTCCTACATCGATTTTATATACCAGAACTTCTTCTGTAAGCTGACCTGAACTTCAAACTATATATTTTTTGATTTTATTGCTACTTGCTCTTTTATGGAATGCAACACCAGCACCTCCTATCATAATGTACCAGAACTTCTATTGTAAGCTTACTTGAACTTCATAGTGTATATTTTTCATTTTTATTCTTGCTTGCACTTTTATGGAAAACATCACCAACACAGCACTTCCTCTCATAATATACCAGGACTTCTGCTGTAATATTACTTGAACTTCCCAATGTATATTTTCATTTTATTATTGCTTGCTCCTTCATGCAATACATCACCAGCACGTCCTCTCATACTATACCAGGACTTCTGCAGTAAGCTTACATGAACTTCTACTGTATAATTTCTTTGAAACTTCAACAATAGAAGTTCAAGTAAGCTTCTCCTAAAATACTGTTTCAAAAGTGGAATAAGATTCTACACATTGACATGACATAAGTTTGCTTTTGTTTAATTGACCTAGTCTAACTGTTCATCAGCCTTGCGCTCCTCCTAGGCTTTGCTTGTAGTGGTTTTTGCTTGACATGTACCTCTTCCTCTTCATCTTCATCTTCCTCTTCCTCTTCTTCGATCGTGTCTTCATCTTCATCTTCCTCCTCTTCATCTTCCACCACTTTCTTTAGACTGGCTCTAGGTTTTGATTTTTGTTTCCTTTCTGGCTTTTGGCTTGTCTTTTCAGCATCTACATGCTTCGGGCATGTTCTTGCATTGTGTGGTTCATATTCCTTGCATATGCTACAAAGCCTGCTACTTGCTTTCTGTGGGTGTGGTCCCTTGTTTTGTTCTATAGCTATGGGCTGCTGTTTTTGAGCTTTGGGTTGCTTGACCTCCTCGGCATCGTTTCTTTCTAAGAGTCTTGGACAGGTGAGTTTGTTGTGTCCTACAACCTTTTTGCACACCTGTGTCCAAGTGGCACTCCGTTCTCAACAAGAACGACTACTCTATGTGCAGATGGTGCCTTTATTTGAGCTCTCTTGTCACATTTCTTTGCTATAGAAAGTTTCTTCCTACCCTTTGTTTCATACTACAGTGGTAGTTTCATCGTCTCTTGCTGCCGCTGCTGCATTAATTGGTCAACACCCCGCTTGCATTTGTTGGCTTGAGCAGCGGTCTGGAGCATTTCAGCTTCATAGTATTGAAGGTCATCTTCAATTTCAGCATCCTCTTCAGCCATCCTTTCGTCAGCGTTCGCTCGATTTGCTGAACGTATTGTATCAAGTTCTTCCATGAGCCTCTCAAGAACATAGAAGGCTCTGTCATATTGTTGGCCACATCTCATCACTTTCTTGTTAAGCACCAAATTTAGCTGCAGCAAGATGTCTTGCTTTGATAGTCTTGAGCTGCCATCCGATGCAGTTGTGTTGTAGTCCCTTGTATCAAATGTTGGTTGTGATTTTGCAGTCTTTGTGTACCATTTGAGGATATACTTGTCTGGAAATTTGTCAAGCTTTAGGTAGTCCAGTATGTTCATGATGTGAAGGCAGAACAAGCCTGCATTTTGTGATGAATGTAGAATACATAGTTTTTGAGCTAGCAATGAGTTTCATATATTTTGATATGATACTACTAGTTTAGCTATTTAATGTGTTTGTTTTTCCGCTCACCTGTGTGTGTCCAAAGCTTGCATTCACACTCGTATAGTTCATTATCTGGGTCGGCTACAACCTGGAATTCATGCTTTGACTAGGCAAATCTTTCTTCATCATCATGGCCAGCCTTGTTGTGGTAGTACACAAGGTGCTCAGTAGGCTCTGCTGCAGGCTTTGCACGAAATAGTGTGGCTTTTCTCATCCTAGTCCTCATCTTGCTGTACACGGCTCTCGTGTACTTGATAGCCATGTCTTCCTCATAGCCGTAAGTTGTTTTTGTCACATGATTGGTCTGCACATGTCAAAAAATAAGATATTAGCCGAAGTAGAGTCATGGGTTTCATTTTTTAAATATAAAGTGCACATGTTGAAGGAAGTCACAATATGATGGTGTTTTTTTGTCTTAATACCATGCTAGTCATTGCTTGCTGGTTCGCCTTCTACATCTGAGTTTGTATGCAAGCATTTACCCGCCTAGCAAACTTGTGTTGGTTCTGGGTCCCCTTGACAAACCCTCTCTTGAGCATGTGATTCATGCTCTCGCTTCGTTGTGTAGAAGTCATTCTAGCACAGAAAATGTTCTCGTAATATGCTGATATCCACATTTTCCTATCAGTCCACAGCTACATCATTATTTGGTCGTTCTGGAGGTTGTACTTTTGCACGTGTGCAACCCAGGTAGCTTCAAACTCCGTTGGCATTAGCGGCCAGTTTAAGATTGCTATGAACTCCTCTTTGAATGTTTTATACTTTTTGTACAACAACGCAAGGTATTCCTTGAACTTCTTCAGGATGTGCCAACGGCATAGCTTGTGGACGGTGTTTGGGAATGATCGTGGAATAGCTTTCGCCATCGATGGGCACTGGTATGCATGAATTAAAAAAATGAATCTTGCTTCTTTTTCACTGATGGTGAACTTCTGTTGTACAAGTACTTGAACTTCACAGGTAGCAGTATGACTATCTAAACATGTCACATGTATTTTTCCTTACAGCAGTGTTATTGAACTTCTGTGCTACCAGTGCTTGAACTTCACAGGTAGCAGTAGGACTACTATCATGGGAGTAAGTCTGACAGTAGAATAGGGGGTACGTAGGAGGTGGCCAGATCCTAGCTATGGCAAGGTTGTGCACGCAAGATTTACGAGTTTAGGCCCTTCTTGGAGGAAGTAACAGCCCTACTTCTCGGTGCCCGAAGGCTTGGTCGACTGGATTATGCATGAGAATTACAGGGGTGCGAACCCTTGTGCCAGTGGAGGGGGGTTTCTTATTAAGGTCCGAGTGAAGACAGAGCTAAAGCTGACTTCATCCCAATTCCATACCATGGGGGTATTTCATCCAGATTCACGAATCATGCTAAAGCTTCAGCCTTGTTTCAGTCGCCTTGATCGATTCAGAGGTCATCGAGTGAACTTAATCGACAATCTTCGAGTGTTGATATGGTATGAAATCTTTGGCGCGATTGATAGCTCTGCGGTTCCAGGATCTCACGCGATTAGAAATTTCGGGGAAGCACGCGGCACGGGGCGTGCCGCAGTAAACGGAGCGGATAGACAGAGGTGCCTTGATTCTCGCGCCACCTTTTTCGCCACGTATCCAGCGCACGACTATTGCGGGATTTGATAGGATCACTTGGGCCCATGAGTCAGCCTCTCAGAAACGTCCTCATAAAAGGCGTCGAGGCCAATGTGTTGCACAATGCGCCATATTACTCTTCTTCTTCCTCTGCTTCTCCACCACGTCCACCTCCACCCTTGATGTCGATGCTCTGCCCGTGCGTAGTTCGCTGGGAAAGGACAAGACGGCAGCCCTGGAGGGTGCGAAGAAGGCGACGGCGAAGGGCAAGAAGACGAGTCGGGGAGGGTCGTCATCGAGGTCCGGTCTACTTCCTGGCTGGATCCAGGGGGGCTGGATTCGGTCTATGATCTCGAAGGAGGATCTGGAGGGTCTGTCTAGCGGAGGATTGATCGCCCACGGTCGTGGAGATTTCCGAGGAGCGAGACCGAGCCCCGACCGCAAGAGGGTGAGTGCGTTCTGCTTGCCACCCACGTCGATTAGGGTTTCACTCTGCCTCCCCATCCTTTCTTCCCAGGTTTTCTGAACTTCTTTAGTGCTCAACTTCATCACTTATCCCCCAACACAATCACATACCTCGCTGCATACGTTTCTTTGTGTGAAAATTTCTTGGGCCGTCGACCGCATTGGGGTTTGTTCAAGCACATCTTTACATGCCGCTCTCAGTTTGTGAAGAAGGCAAATCCGAATGAAGAAAAGACGCACGTATCCAAATGTGCGGGTGTTTAGGAATCCATACTAGGGGTAGGAGTGCCTTTCCACCTATGCCTCTTCCCGATTCAGTTAGGGGGTGGCAGTCGACCTGGTTCTATTGCAAAGATGTTCTGACTCCTGGTCAGTCGACCGGTCTCCCTCCTTTCACTATGGATCGGGTCCGCCAACCTTCCTCACTGATCGTAACCCCAGAACAGAAGTTAGAAGTGTCCATGCTAGTCGACTAAGTAGTCCAATTGGTTCGTGATGACGTAACTGGCATGGATTTGTTAGAAGTGTTTCTCAGCAGACGCATCCAGCCCGTTTAAGCCCGCGACCACCCGATGTGAATGTACTCGGGCCTGAACGACACCGCTCGGGTTGACCCAGAGAAAGTCACCGAGGAGACGGTGGAGCAGTGGCTGCGGAGCATTACTGGAAACAAGGACAACCCTAGGGGGTCCAGGAGGGTTGCTCCGTATGACGCCGAAAACGAACCAGACAAGGTCCTTCCTTTGTTTTCGAGTGTATTTTCATCCTAATTTGCGAGTGTCCTTGGATCTGATTAACGCCTGAACAACTTCCTGTCTTGCAGATGTATACTGAGTTGTACTCAATGCCTAACGGGGAGTAGGTCCAGGAGGGAACGAAGAACGCTGATGAGAGCGGTGACTGGCAGTCTCCTGACGACCATGAAGATGACAGTGATGATTCATATGGTGATGAAGAAGTGGACTGACCGCCTCATTTTGAAAGATACTCCAAGCAGACACAAGACCCAACAGGTGGACATGGCAAAACGGTCGCGCCAAGCGCACAGGTTTTGAAGCGTACTCCGACATCCACTCCCGAGCTAACGGAGAAGGCCCGAAGCAGCCCAAGGTTGTGCCTACAAATACTCGGAAGGCCCTGCCCAAGATCAAAGTGGGCGTCCCCATTGCCTCCGCGTACATATTTTGTTATCACTCTTCGCTTTCGTGTCGTTTGGAAACTTCTATGCTTTTGTCAACTCATCGTCTTGCTTGACCGAGTGTGTTCTTGAAACTTTCAGCGCTGCTACCTCTGGGACTTCCATGGACATTTACAGGGATCAAGACGATGAGGAGACTGAAGACGCGACCACTTCCAAAGCGGGTATGACTCCACAACTTTGTTCTCATTTTGTCACTTGAATTGTCGGTCAACCAAACTCTAACGGCCGAGTCTTATGCAGCGCCTCAAAATGTCATTGAACTTCCTGATGATGATGAAGACATGCCCCAGAAGACCACGGGAAGGAAGAGCAGAACTTCGAGTAGGAGGGTGCCTACCACTAAGGTTCCTCAGTCGACACCAGCGCAGGAGCCAGTGACTCAGCAATCTGGAGACCCAGTTCGGGCTTTAGTTTATTTCGCTGTCCCTGTGTTGACTGATCGTCCTTCGGCATCGACCGCTCAAGTCCCTGCTCCGTCAATGCAACTCCATGCTTGAAATCATCTAGCTGACTCGACCATTCCACAAGCTCCATTGTTCGTCACCCATCATGTCCCGTAAGACTAGGTGAATGCTACCAAGGAAGCTATACACCAGGCAGGCCTTATGATGGAGCAGATGAAGGTGGTGCACGAGGCCAGTCAAGCTGCTTATGATACCAGCTCAGCTGTCTGAACCAACGTCTAGGTTAGTTGATTTCCGACTGAACTTTACCTTGACGCTTATTCTGTTAGGATATGATACCCAAAAACTGATGTGCTTTGGAACCTTTAATGTGCATCTGTCATGAGTCTGCATCTTGCATCTGTACGCCCAGTGGGTGTTTCAACTTTTGCTGAATTGTTTTTCCACTTGAGTTGACTAGGTTGCATCGAGTGTAAATTTGAATCAGTGGGGGCACGCGGAGTGCACCCTCTGGGTCTAGTCCCTGAGGCCACCATCAAATGGTTGGTTTGGCGGGGTCTTTGTCAAAATGTCTCTTTACAGTTCTTCCACTCGGTCTAGACAGGTCATGTAGAGTGGAATCCGAACCAGTGGGGGCACGCCGAGTGCACCCACTGGGTGTAGTCCCCGACACCGCTGTCGACTGCGGGCAGTCGGCGGTGGTCTGAGAATAAGTATTGCCTTATTTTTTCTGACTGGACGGACCATACTGATTCAAAAGTCGAACCAGTGGGGGCTCGCTAAGTGCACCCACTGGGTGTAGTCCCCGAGACTACTATTGAATGTTTGATTCGGCAGTAGTCTTAGAACTCTTTTTGTCGTAATGATCTGAGCTTGTATCTTATCGCTCAGAAGCGATCAATCTTTGTTCACCCATAGTCGACTGACGTGTCTTATCCTTCAATTGCAGAAATCTTGTGCATTCGGGGCACAGTTCGCTGAACTAGAGTAGAAACAAATTCAGCTCAACCTTGATCTAGAACTGGCTAAGCAAAATTTGCAGAAGGCCAAGGATGAAGCAGCTGCTATGGGAGGTAACTACTTGTCAACTGTTTGCTTTGCCAGCTTTACTTTTCGCCTTTTGAACCGAGTGACTCCACTCGAATAGATATGCATAGTGAAAATAGATAACTCCAAGCTCGTCTGAAGAATGTTATTTATCTAAACAAAATGAAGCAGGCGCTGGAGCAGAAGGACCATGACCTTGCCGCGGCTGAGAAGACAACGTGGGAGAAAACTGAACTTGTCGACAAGAAGCTTGCTTCAGTCGACAAGTTAGAAGAAGAAAACGCCAAATTGAAGACTGCCATCAATGAAGCCAACAAAGATGTCGTGCAGCTAAAGAAGGAAAAGGTGGCTCTAACCGACAAAGTTGGAGATATCACTCAGAAGAGAGACGAGCTAGAGGTTTATCTGGGAGGACTCACCAAGAAGCTATTCCTTATGCTTGAAGGTACTTTCCCTTGTCCGACTGATTTGCCACTGTCGACTCTTCGTATAGTTGTCGACTCATCAATTTTCTGTGTGTGCAGAATTCTGTCAAAACTTTAAGGAAGAGACCAGGCGGATTGAGACCGAGTTGGACCATATAAACCCCCCCATCAAGGATGAAGCTACAATGAACATGTTGCGACTAGAATCTCGCCTAGCCAGTGTCACCAATTATCTGGCTCGAAAAAGGTGGCAGTATCACGGATCAACGCGGAGCTCTGGCCGATGGAGACATTTCAGAATGACCTTGAGTCTCTGATGACTTGACTCAACGAGATCCCCGGTCGAGTGCGGGCATGGAAGAAGTCGTCTGCTCGGTGTGGTGCTGACGTGGCTCTGTCTCTGGTCCGCATCCATTGCAAGGAAGTTAAAGAAGAGAAACTCATGGCCCTCAAGGTTGGCAATACCAAGAGACGTAACTTCCAGTCCTTCATGGAGACCTTCATTGACGCTGCCACTCGTATTGCTGATGGAATCGACCTGGACGAGTTCATCAAGCCAGCTAGCCCTCCTCGTGCCGAGTGAACAAACTTTAAGCCTCACTTGTATTTGCCTTGGAATGTCGAGTGATTTTTTAACTGTTAAACTCCTTCGGGCCTGACGCTCGAGTACTACCGTTCGTGGTTCTAGACCTTGCTGGATTTATCTGAACTTGATTTTTCCATTCAACATGGTTGCTTTGCTTTTATCGCTATCAATTCTTTTAATTCCAATTGAATCTTGATTCTTCACTCAGAATAGATGCTGCATTTGCGACGAAGCTCCGATGAGAGGGTTGTGGGCATGAGCACTAGGTGCTGCACACGACCTGCACTTCGTCATCCTTGCGGATCAGGATGGAGCGTTCATTGTACTTGTGACGCAGCTCCGTTGAGAGGGTCATGACCAAAATCACTAGGTGCAGCACACGACCTGCACCTCGTCGTCCTTGCGGATCGGGATGGAGCGTACATTGTACTTGTGATGCAGCTCCATCGAGAGAACCATGGGTGAGAGCACTAGGTGTTGCACATGACCTCCATCTCGTCATCCTTGCGGATCGGGATGGAGCGTACATTGTACTTGTGACGCAGCTCTGTCGAGAGGACTATGGGCGAGAGCACTAGGTGCTGCACACGACCTGCACCTCGTCGTCCTTGCAGATCAGGATGGAGCGTACATTGTACTTTCTGACTCGGCCACTCGGAGTGGTTTTTTAACTTAGGCGAGTACGGGGTCACAGCTAAGCCCCCGAGCGAGAGGGTTGCTCTTCGCTCGGAGGATTTTTTTACTTAGGCGAGTACGGGGTCACAGATAAGCCCCCGAGTGAGAGGGTCACTCTTTACTCGGAGGATTTTTTAACTTAGGCGACTACGGGGTCGCAGCTAAGCCCCCGAGTGAGAGGGTTGCTCTCCACTCAGACTATTTTTTAACTTAGGCGAGTACGGGGTCGCAGCTAAGCCCCCGAGTGAGAGGGTTGCTCTCCACTCGGAGTAGTTTTTAACTTAGGCGATTACGGGGTTGCAGCTAAGCCCCCGAGTGGGAGTATTGCTCTCCACTCAAAGTAGTTTTTGAACTTAGGCGAATCAGGTTCGCGGCTAAGCCCCTGAGTGGGAGGATTGCTCTCCACTCGGAGTAGTTTTTAACTTAGGTGATTACGGGGTCGCGGCTAGCCCCCGAGTGAGAGGGTTGCTCTTCACTTGGAGGATTTTTTTAATTTAGGTGAATCGGGTTCGCGGCTAAGCCCCCGAGCGAGAGGGTTGCTCTTCACTCCGAGTAGTTTTTTAACTTAGGCGAATTGGGTTCACGGCTAAGCCCCCGAATGGGAGGATTGCTCTCCACTCGGAGTAGTTTTTAACTTAGGCGATTACGCGGTTGCGGCTAAGCCCCCGAGTGAGAGGGTTGCTCTTCACTCGGAGGATTTTTTAACTTAGGCGAATCGGGTTCGCGACTAAGCCCCCGAGCGAGAGGGTTGCTCTTCACTTGGAGGATTTTTTGAACTTAGGTGAATCGGGTTCGCGGCTAAGCCCCCGAGTGAGAGGGTTGCTCTTTAGTCGGAGGATTTTTTAACTTAGGCGAGTACGGGGTCGCAGCTAGTCCCTCGAGTGAGAGGGTTACTCTTCACTCGGAGGATTTGTTTAACTTGGGCGAATCGGGTTCGGGGCTAAGCCACCCACTGGGGGATTTGAACACATGTGTTTGGAACAATCGTTAAGATACTGCAAAAATCTTGTCTTTGGTAAGAAAACCGAATGATTCTTATTACAACTCGTCGACTCGAGTGTTTAGGTATAAAAACGGCAGAGTAGATCCGCATTCCACGAGCTTGGCTCGTATTTCTTCGTGGCTATGTTGTAGAGGTGATATGCCCCTTTCCGGAGCACCTTGGTGATGATGAAGGGACCTTCCCAGGCCAGAGCAAGCTTGTGAGGTCGTTTCTGATGCACTCGGAGCACAAGATATCCTTCTTGGAACGCTCAACCTCTGACATTACGAGCATGGAATCGACGCAAGTCTTGCTGATAGACAGTTGACCTGATCAGAGCCATCTCACATTGTTCTTCCAAGAGATCAACTACATCTTGGCATGCTTGTTCAGCTTCAGCTTCTGAGAAAAGTTCCACTCGGGGAGCATTGTGTAATAAGTTGCTCGGAGGCATAGCTTCAGTGCCATACACCATGAAGAAAGGGGTTCGGTCAGTGGACCGGTTCGGAGTTGTTCTTAGTCCCCATAAGACAGACGGAAATTCAGTCACCCAAGCTCCAGCAGCATGCTTGAGATCGCGCATCACTCGGGGTTTCAGCCCTTGAAGAATCAAACCATTCGCCCTTTCTGCCTGCCCATTCGACTGCGGATGCACAACAGATGTGTAGTCGACCCGAGTGCCTTGGGAAGCGTAGAATGCTCTGAACTCATCAGAATCAAAGTTGGAGCCATTATCTGTGATAATACTGTGAGGCACTCCATATCTAAAAAGTAGTTCTATGATGAAACTGATGGCAGTGCTTGAATCAAGATTCTTGGTAGGCTTGGCTTCAATCCATTTAGTGAATTTGTGGACTACTACAAGAAAATGAGTGAAACCACTTCTGTCGGTCTGGAAGGGTCCAACCATATCCAACCCCCAAACAGCAAATGGCCAGATGAGTGGAATAGTCTTTAAGGCAGATGCGGGCTTGTGGGACATGTTTGAGTAGAACTGACAGCCTTCACACTTCTCGACTATATCTTTTGCCATCTCATTTGCTCGTGACCAGTAGAATCCCGCTCGGTATGCTTTGGCCATGATGGTCCGAGAGGACACATGGTGGCCACAGGTCCCCGAGTGGATATCATTGAGAATCATTTGACCTTCTCCTGGCGTAATGCATCGCTGAGCAACACTAGTAACACTCTCTCTGTAAAGCTGTTCACCTATCATGGTAAAGGCTTTCGATCGATGGACAATCTGATAGGACTCATCTTCATCCTCCAGAAATTCCTTCCTGAGCAGATATGCAATATATGGCACCATCGAAACGGGGGTGATGACCAAAACCTCCATGATCAGGTCGAGCACGACTGGGACTTTGACCTCAGTCGGATTGCTAGAACTTTTCGGTTGCGGGGGCTCTTCTGTGAATGGATCCTCTTGAACTGACGGGGAATGGAGATGCTCCAAGAACACATTGCTGGGGATAGGCTTCCGAGTGGAACCTAACTTCTCCAAGTCATCCGCTGCTTGATTCTTGATTCAGGGTATGTGGTGGAGCTCTAATCTTCTTTTCCAACTTTCTTACTGCATTGCAATAACCAGTCATGGCCGGCTCCTGATGTCCCACTCCTTCATCACTTGATTGACCACTAAATCTGAGTACTGTAAACCATCAGGCGACGAACGCCGAGTGAAACGGCCATACGCGACCCATACAGAAGTGCCTCATATTCAGCTTCGTTGTTGGAGGAATCAAAGCGAATCTGGAGAACATAACTGAGTTTATCGCCTCGTGGGGATACCAGGACTACCCCAGCACCAGAACCATTCAGCACCTTGGACCCATCAAAGAACATAGTCCAATGTTCCAAGTGAATCCGAGTCAGTTGTTGCTGCTCAATCCACTTGGCCAGGAAATCTGCTATTGCTTGGGACTTGATTGCTCTCTTTGCCTCAAACTTGATATCCAACAGAAGGAGTTCAATTTCCCACTTTGCCACTCGACCAGTTGCATCTCTGTTGTTCAGAATTTCTGACAATGGAGCATCACTGACGACTGAAACTCAGTGATCTGAAGAGTAGTGTGCAACTTTCTTTGCACTCAAGTAAATTCCATAGACAAGCTTCTGATAATGCGGATATCTCTCCTTGGACGGAGTCAAGACTTCAGAAATATAATACATTGGGCGTTGAACTTTGTAGGCTTTGCCTTCTTCTTCCCGCCCGACCATGAGTACTGTGCTGACAACATGTCCAGTGGCTGCTATATACAGTAGTAGAGGCTCTTTGCTGGCTGGGGCAGCAAGCACCGGCTGGGTGGAAAGTAGGGCTTTGAGCTCTACAAACGTTGGTTCAGCTTCAGGAGTCCACTCGAACTTGTCGGACTTCGTCATCAGTTGGTAAAGAAGTAATGCCATTTTACCGAGACGAGAAATGAATCGACTCAGAGCGGCCAAACAACCAGTTAGCTTCTGAACGTCATGCACATGCACAGGGCGTTTCATTTGGAGGATTGCATCAACTTTCTCTGGGTTTGCATAGATCCCTTGTTCGGAAACAAGGAAACCGAGTAACTTTCCACCTGGGACTCCGAATGTGCACTTCGACAGGTTATGCTTGATATCATATCTCCTTAAGTTTGCAAAGGTTTCAGCGAGGTCAGTCGGCAGTACGGAACCTTTATGTGACTTGACCATGATGCCATCCATGTATGCTTCCACATTCTGACTGATTTGAGTGAGCAAGCACTTTTGAATCATGCACATGAATGTAGTGCCAGCATTTTTGAGACCAAAAGGCATGGTAACATGGCAAAAACACCCGAATGGGGTGATGAAGGAGGTTTTTATTTTGTCGGGTCCATAAAGTCGGATCTGATGGTACCAAGAATACGCATCCAAAAAGGATAAACGCTCACACCCTGCAGCTGAGTCAACAATCTGGTCGATTCGGGGGAGAGGGAAATGATCTTTCGGGCAGGCCCGACTGATGTCTTTGAAGTTGATGCACATGCGAAGTGAATCATATTTCTTGGGAACCATGACGACATTGGCGAGCCACTCGGAGTGGTATATCTCTCGGATGAACTCAGCTGCTAGAAGCCGAGCCACTTCCTCGCCAATGGCCTTCCTTTTTTTCCACGGCGGTCCGACGGAGATACTCCTTGACCGGTTTTACTTTTGGGTCGACTCACAAACGGTGCTCAGCCAGTTCCCTGGGTACATCTGGCATGTCAGACAGTTTCCATGCGAAGATGTCCCAGTTCTCATGGAGGAACTGGACGAGCGCTTCTTCCTATTTGTTGTTGAGTGTTGTTGATATATGAGTCGGGGCAGCATTGGGGTCAGTCGGATGAATGTGTACGGGTTTTGTTTCACCGGACGACTGAAATGCAAACTCTGAAGCAGGCTTCTTAGCACGCAACAAATCAGTCGGGTCAACAGTCTTTTTGTACTCTTCCATTTCTACTGCTGCCATCTGCTCATCGGCAATTTTTGAACCTTTCTGGAGGCACTCTTCTGCTCTCTGCCGATTACCAGTGACTTTAATCACACCTCTAGGACCAGGCATCTTCAATTTGAGGTACACGTAACATGGTTGATCCATGAAGTGAGCATATGTAGGCCTGTCCAGAATAGCATGGTAGGCACTCTGAAAGTCCACGACCTCAAATGTCAACTTTTCCTTGCGGGAATTCTTGGAATCACCGAAAACCACATCAAGGGTGATCTGGCCGAGTGAATCAACCTTCTTCCCGGAATGACTCTATGGATACGCATGTTGATCTTGGTGAGTTTGGACATCTGAATGCCCATCCCTTGGAGGGTCTCAGCATACAAAATGTTCAGACCACTGCCACCATCCATCAGAACCTTGGTCAATCGGGTGCCCCCAAAGACTGGGTCGACCACCAATGCTTGTCGCCCGGGGGTAGCAACATGCACTGGGTGATTGGACTGGTTGAATGTAATAGGAGTCTTCGACCACTTCAGATATGTCGTTGTCGCCGGAGCGACCATGTTCACTTCTCTGTTGATAACTTTGAGTCGACTTTTGCTCTCGGGATCAGCAAAAATCACTAAAGAGGCATTGACATTAGTGTAACCATTGCTACCTCTTGAGCATGCATTGGTTTTCCCTTGAAGAGGAAAGGGTGATGTAGCAACATAGTGTAAGTATTTCCCTCAATTTTTGAGAACCAAGGTATCAATCCAGTAGGAGAATACACACAAGTCACCTAGTACCTGCACAAACAAATAAGAACCTTGCAACCAACGCGATAAAGGGGTTGTCAATCCCTTCACATCCACTTGCAAAAGTGAGATCTGATAAACATAATAAGAGAAATATTTTTGGCATTTTTGTTGTATAGATTGGAAATAAAGATTGCAAAATAAATAGTAGACCCGAGGGCCATAGGTTTCACTAGTGGCTTCTCTCAAGATAGCATAAATTACGGTGGGTGAACAAATTACTGCCGAGCAATTGATAGAAAAGCGCATAGTTATGAGAATATCTAGGCATGATCATAAACATAGGCATCATGTCCGTGTCAAGTAGACCGAAATGATTCTGCATCTACTACTATTACTCCACACATTTACCGCTATCCAGCATGCATCTAGAGTATTAAGATCATAAGAACAGAGTAACGCATTAGGCAAGATGACATGATGTAGAGGGATAAACTCAAGTAATATGATATAAACCCAATCTTTTTATCCTCGATGGCAACAATACAATACGTGTCGGTTCCCTTTCTGTCACTGTGATCGAGCACCGCGAGATTAAACCCAAAGCTAAGAACTTCTCCCATTGCAAGAAAGATTAATCTAGTAGGCCATACCAAACTGATAATTTGAAGACACTTGCAAAGATATCAAATCATGCATATAATAATTCAGAGAAGAATCAAATATTGTTCATAGATAAACTTGATCATAAACCCACAATTCATCGGATCTCGGCAAACACACCGCAAAAAGTATTACATCGAATAGATCTCCAGGAACATCGAGGAGAACTTTGTACTGAGAACCAAAGAGAGAGAAGAAGCCATCTAGCTAATAACTATGGACCCGAAGGTTTGTGGTAAACTACTCACACATCATCGGAGAGGCTATGGTGTTGATGTAGAAGCCCTCCGTGATCGAACCCCCCTCCGGCAGATCGCCGGAAAAGGTCCCCAGATGAGATCTCATGGGTATAGAAGGTTGTGGCGGTGGCAAAGTGGTTTTGTGGCTCGCTAGATGTTTTCAGGGTATAAGTGTATTTATAGGCAAAAGAAGTAGGTCGGTGGAGCTCCATGGGGCCCACGAGGGTGGGGGCGCGCCTACCCCCTGGGCGCGCCGCCCTACCTCATGGCCGCCTCGCTGCTTCCTTGACCTCCACCCTAAGTCTCCTGGATTGCGTTTTCTCCAAAAAAGATCCTTGTGAAGGTTTCGTTCTGTTTGGATTCCGTTTGATATTCCTTTTCTGCGGAACACTGAAATAGGCAAAAAAAACAGCAATTTGCACTGGGCCTTCGGTTAATAGGTTAGTCCCAAATATAATATGAAAGTGCATAATAAAGCCCATTAAGCATCCAAAACAGATAATATAATAGCATGGAACAATAAAAAATTATAGATACGTTGGGGACGTATCAAGCATCCCCAAGCTTACTTCCTGCTCGTCCTCGAGTAGGTAAATGATAAAAGCATAATTTTTGATCTGGAATGCTACCTAACATATTTTTCAATGTAATTCTATTTATTGCGACATGAATGTTTAGATCCAAAAGATTCTAGACAAAAGTTTAATATTGACATAAAAATAATAATACTTCAAGCATGCTAACCAAGCAATTACATCTTATCAAAATAACATAGCCAAAGAAAGCTTATCCCTACAAAATCATATAGTTTGGCCATGCTTCATTTTCGTCACACAAAATGCTCCCATCATGCACAACGCCGATGACAAGCCAAGCAATTGTTTCATACTTAGCCTTTTCAAACTATTTCAACTTTCACGCAATATATGAGCGCGAGCCATGGACATAGCACTATGGGTGGAATATAATATGATGATGGAGGTTGTGTGAGAAGACAAAAAGGGATAAAGTCTCACATTGACGCGACTAATAAATGGGCTATGGAGATACCCATCAATTGATGTCAATGCAAGGAGTAGGGATTTCCATGCAACGGATGCACTAGAGCTATAAATATATGAAAGCTCAACAAAAGAAACTAAGTGGGTTTGCATCCAACTTGCTTGCTCACGAAGACCTAGGGCATTTTGAGGAAGCCCTTCATTGAAATATACAAGCCAAGTTCTATAATGAAAAATTCCCACTAGTATATGAAAGTGACAAAATAGGAGACTCTCTATCATGAAGATCATGGTGCTACTTTGAAGCACAAGTGTGGGAAAAGGATAGTAACATTGCCCCTTCTCTCTTTTTCTCTCATTTTCCCTTTTTTCTTTTTTTTATTTGGGCCTTTTTTCTCTTTTTTATGGCCTATTTTTTTATTCGTCTGGAATCTCATCCCGACTTGTGGGGGAATCATAATCTCCATCATCCTTTCCTCAAATGGGACAATGCTCTAATAATGAAAATCATCACACTTTTATTTACTTACAACTCAAGAATTACAACTCGGTACTTACAAAAAAATATGACTCTATGTGAATGCCTCCGGCGGTGTACCGGGATGTGCAATTAATCAAGAGTGACATGTATAAAAGAATTATGAAGGTGGATTTGCCACAAATACGATGTCAACTACATGATCATGCAAAGCAATATGACAATGATGGAGCGTGTCATAATAAACGGAACGGTGGAAAGTTGCATGGCAATATATCTCAGAATGGCTATGGAAATGTCATAATAGGTAGGTATGGTGGCTGTTTTGAGGAAGCTATAAGGAGGCTTATGTATGATAGAGCATATCATATCACGGGGTTTGGATGCACCGGTGAAGTTTGCACCAACTCTCAAGGTGAGAAAGGGCAATGCACGGTACCGAAGAGGCTAGCAATGATGGATGGGTGAGAGTGTGTATAATCCATGGACTCCACATTAGTCATAAAGAACTCACATACTTATTGCAAAAATCTACAAGTCATCCAAACCAAGCACTACGCGCATGCTCCTAGGGGGTAGATTGGTAGGAAAAGACCATCGCTCGTCCCCGACCACCACTCATAAGGAAAGCAATCAAAGAACGCCCCATGCTTCAAATTTGTCACACAACGTTTACCATACGTGCATGCTACGGAACTTGCAATCCTCAACACAAGTATTTCTCAATTTCACAATTACTCAACTAGCACGACTCTAATATTACCACCTTTATATCTCAAAACAATTACCAAGTATCAAGCTTCTCATTGTATTTAATGCACTCTATATGAAAGTTTTTACTATACCCATCCTCGATGTCTATTAGGACTAATTTTAAAGCCAAAGAAAATTACCATGCTGTTCTAAAAGACTCTCAAAATAATATAAGTGAAGCATGAGAGATCAATAATTTCTATAAAATAAAACCACCACCGTGCTCTAAAAAGATATAAGTGAAGCACTAGAGCAAAAATATCTAGCTCAAAAGACATAAGTGAAGCACATAGAGTATTCTAATAAATTCCGATTCATGTGTGTCTCTCCCAAAAGGTGTGTACAGAAAGGATGATTGTGGTAAACTAAAAAGCAAAGACTCAAATCGTACAAGACGCTCCAAGCAAAACACATATCATGTGGTGAATAAAAATATAGCCTCAAGTAAAGTTACTGATAGACGAAGACGAAACAGGGGATGCCTTCCGGGGCATCCCCAAGCTTAGGCTTTTGGTTGTCCTTGAATTTTACCTTGGGGTGCCTTGGGCATACCCACGCTTAGGCTCTTTCCACTCCTTGTTCCAAAATCCATCAATTCTTTACCCAAAAACTTGAAAACTTCCACAAAACTCAACAGAAAATCTCATGAGTTCCATTACTATAAGAAAACAAACCACCACTTTAATGTACTGTAATTAACTCGTTATTTATTCATATTGGTGTTAAACCTACTGTATTCCAACTTCTTTGTGGTTTATACCCCCCGATACTAGCCATAAATTCATCAAAATAAGCAAACAACACACGAAAAACAGAATCTGTCAAAAACAGAACAGTCTGTAGCAATCTGGAAGTTTCGAATACTTATGTTACTCCAAAAATCCTGAGAAATTAGGGCGTCCTAGATAACTTGTATATTTATCTACTTCAATTTGAATTGGTATTTTATCGCTCTCTGGTAAAAAAACGAAAATTATTCTCGTGAGCGCATACTTTCGGTTTTTTTAGCAAGATCAAATAACAATCACCCAAGAAGATCCTAAAGGCTTTACTTGGAACAAACACTAACTAAAACATAAAAAACACAATCATAACAGAGGATAGATGATTGATTTATTACTAAACAGGAACGAAAAGCAAGGAACGAAAATAAAATTGGGTTGCCTCCCAACAAGCGCTATCGTTTAACGCCCCTAGGTAGGCATAAAAACAAGAATAGATCTAGGTATTGTTATCTTTGGTAGGAAATTCTTCAATTGAACACTTATAACTCTTAGGAGTTTCTTTGTTTTTGCAAATGATCAAAGTCCTAGGAAGGAAATCAAGAAATTCATTTGTAGCAAAAGGTTCCTCAATGATATCTAAAATGTTGGGGTGAACACTTATTGATTTAAGATCTTCATTTTCTTACTAGAAGATTCACCCTTATTTTTAGGAACATAGATAAATTTGGCAACTTTGGTAGGAGGAGGATTTGAGGTGTTTTTAACGGAAGAAAAAGCAAACCCCAAGTTGGTAATAATTTCTTCGAGTTTATCAATTCTAGTGGAATCTTGATCTATCTTTTCATTGACTATGGGTTCGCTTTCCTTAAGATTTTTTAGAGTAACTCCTACCTTAGATCCATATTGAGTAATTTGGTTGTGGATCTTTTTATCCAAATTTTCAATTAACTCTACAGTGGCAATTTTATTTTCAATAATATCAAGCCTTTGTATCACATGTTCCAAAGTTAAAATCGTTCCATTGACCAAAAGAGGTGGTGGGCCTAACAAATCTATCATAGCATTATAAGAATCAAAAGTATGGCTTCCCAAGAAATTCCCTCCGGTGATGGTGTCGAGAACATATCTATACCAAGGAGTGATACCTATGTAAAAATTGCGAAGAAGAACGGAAGTAGATTGCTTTTTAATAGATCTATTCTGAGCATTGCAAATTCTATACCAAGCATCTTTTAGGTTTTCTCCCTCCCTTTATTTAAAATTAGGAACTTCATTATCGGGAGTGTTAACAATGATAGGAGAACTCGCCATGAGGGCAAATAAATGATCTAACACACGGACACACAAGAGGCAAGCAAAAGAAGGCGAACGGAAAAAGGGCGAACGGAAAAGAGGCGAATAAAACGGCAAGGGTGAAGTGGGGGAGAGGAAAACGAGAGGCAAATGGGAAATAATATAATGCGAGGCATAAGAGTTTGTGATGGGTACCTGGTATGCCTTGACTTGAGCGTAGATATCCCCGGCAACGGCTCCAGAAATCCTTCTTGATACCTCTTGAGCATGAGTTGGTTTTCCCATCAAGAGGAAAGGGTGATGCAGCAAAGTAGCATAAGTATTTCCCTCAGTTTTTGAGAACCAATGTATCAATCCAGTAGGAGACTACATGCAAGTCGCCTAGTACCTTCACAAACAAATAAGAACCATGCAACCAACGCGATAAAGGGGTTGTCACTCCCTTCACGGCCACTTGCAAAAGTGAGATCTGATAAAGATAATAAGATAAATATTTTTGTTATTTTTGTTGTATAGATTGGAAAGTAAAGATTGCAACATAAATAGTAAACTAGAATTGTAGATCGGAAACTTATATGATGTAAAGTAGACCCGGAGGCCATAGGTTTCACTAGTGGCTTCTCTCAAGATAGCATAAAATACGGTGGGTGAACAAATTACTGCCGAGCAATTGATAGGAAAGCACATACTTATGAGAATATCTAGGCATGATCATAAACATAGGCATCACGTCCGTGTCAAGTAGACCGAAACAATTCTGCATCTACTACTATTACTCCACACATCGACCCCTATCCATCATGCATCTAGAGTATTAAGTTCATAAGAACAGAGTAACACATTAGGCAAGATGACATGATGTAGAGGGATAAACTCAAGCAATACGATATAAACCCCATCTTTTTATCCTCGATGGCAACAATACAATACGTGTCGGCTCCCTTTCTGTCACTTGGATCGAGCACCGCAAGAAAGAACCCAAAGCTAAGCACTTCTCCCATTGCAAGAAAGATCAATCTAGTAGGCCAAACCAAACTGATAATTTGAAGAGACTTGGAAAGATGTCAAATAATGCATATAAGAATTCAGAGAAGAATCAAATATTGTGCATAGATAAACTTGATCATAAACCCACAATTCATCAGATCTCGGCAAACACACCGCAAAAAGTATTACATCGAATAGATCTCCAAGAACATTGAGGAGAACTTTGTATTGAGAACCTAAGAGAGAGAAGAAGCCATCTAGCTAATAACTATGGACCCAAAGGTCTATGGTAAACTACTCACAAATCATCGGAGAGGCTATGGTGTTGATGTAGAAGCCCTTCGTGATCGAATCCCCCTCCGGCAAATCGCCGGAAAAGGTCCCCAGATGGGATCTCACGGGTACGGAAGGTTGCGGCGGTGGAAAAGTGGTTTCGTGGCTCCCTGGATGTTTTCAGGGTATAAGAGTATATATATGCGAAAGAAGTAGGTCGGTGGAGCTCCGTGGGGCCCACGAGGGTGGGGGGCACGCCGCCCTACCTCGTGGCCGCCTCACTGCTTCCTTGACCTCCACTCCAAGTCTCCTGGATTGCGTTTGTTCCAAAAAAGATCCCCATGAAGGTTTCGTTCCGTTTGGATTCCGTTTTGATAGACGCTAAGGTGTCCCGATGTTTCGATGAGATGGTGGCTATCGTTTTCTGTGGGAGTCGACCTTGACGATCCGACTACGAACGTGCGAGACGTCGCGCCTTAGCAATCGCTAAACCAACTTCCGAGGGTTATTGACCACGCCGGAGCACGATCAACCTGACCACGAGGGTCTGTTTCCTGCGAGCAAACGAAGAACAAGCAAGAAACTGAGATTGCAATCTGGATATTGCGAATATAAGATGAAAGCTTTATTGATCAAGGTGGGGTTCTGTGACGTCTTGGTCTGGTCGTTGGACACAAACGAAGTACGCGAAGTTGCAGCTATGGCAAACTTTTAATATAAACAAAACCCAAAGTCTAAACGACGCCCTAAGGGTTGTATATATGGAGGAAGAGGGGGGAATTTCGTGGCCCTTGAGGGTGGGGTCCGAAACCAACCCTAACTCTTGTTTCCCCACACATACGGACTCTAAAAATAGCCTATACTTAAGTATTTCGAAATTACATGGGCCTGGCCCATTAATAAGGTGACGCAGCACCTAGAATAGCCTATGGACGAATATTATGAAGTGGCATCTTGTATATTTCGTCCAAGGCTTCATGCACTCCTTATGGCGGCTTCAAAGTCCTAAAATCATCACTTGTAACTCCGTTCTTGATCCCCTTGCGCATGCCATCAACTCCATGCGTGTTCTTGCTCCAATGTTCATCCTTCTCCAAGCTAGGCCCTTCATTTGTAAGCAAAACAAATGTATCCAATTTAGGCAGCATCATAATCTCATGAACATTAGAATCATTACCAAGAAACGAAAGTACCTGGTAATTTAATTGGCGTGCGCGAGCTCTAGTAATTGGTCCAGTATATGTAACAGTAGGGGCTGTGGGTGTAACAATGGTATTGATGTCCTCATCATCCTCCCCTTCTTGAAATGAAGTCGTCCTCGACGAAACACTAAAATAGGAAAAACAACAATTTGCACTGGGCCTTCGGTTAATATATTAGTCCCAAAAATAATATAAAAGTGCATAATAAAGCCCATTAAACATCCAAAACAGATAATATAATAGCATGGAACAATCAAAAATTATAGATACGTTGGAGACATATCAACCATCATCCTCCTCTTTGCCTTCATCCTTATCAGATTCCTTTTCTTTCTCGATGGGCTGACCCTCTCAGAAGCTCTGAATTAGGAGTCGACACTATCGAGTGGTATGCTTGGGATAAATCAAGTTTCCTTCTTCATCCTTCTTGGTGTGTATATGACACGACAAATCTAACACATCATTTCCCGCTTGATCCTTAACCTTTTTTGGGATCCATGACCCCTTAGGCTTTCCTTTGAATTTTCCTTGGGTCACAACTGCTGCTTCACCAGGACCTGCTAGTTCGGCTTTGCGCTTCTGCTTTTGACTGGAATTCCCTCCTCCGGTGTCTTGGGCGACTGGTTTGTTCATGCCACTGTGGAGTCGGTATTCTTCTTCGCCTTTAGCATACCGAGTGGCTATTTCCATCACTCGGGCCAGGGTCATATCTCATGTCTGACCAAATTTTAGGTTAAGCTCTTTGTACCGAACACCCTCCTTGAAGGCGCAAACTGCTTGGTGTTGTGACACATTTTCCACTTTGTGGTGTAGAGTGGTCCACCTTTGGATCTAATCCCTCAAAGTTTCATTCGGTTTCTGCACACAATGCTGCAATTCAGTCAGCCCTGTAGGCCGTTTGCAAGTGCCCTCAAATGTCCTGACAAACACTCGGGCTAATTCTTCCCAACTGAAAATACTTCTAGGAGCCAACTAATTTAGCCAAGCTCTGGCCGAACCCTCTAGCATCAGGTGGATATGTTTCATGGCCACATCGTCGTTGCCGCCGCCAATTTTCACAGCCACTCGGTAATCCTCTAGCCAAGTGTCAGGCTTCGAATCACCGGTAAACTTGCTCACTCCTATTGCCAACCTGAAGTTGGGTGGGATCTCAGCAGCTTTGATGGCCGTGCTGAAACACTCAGGCCCCGAGACATGACCTATGGTACCAGTCGGACGATCTCTGTCGAGTCCTTCTTTGTGTGCTCGGTTTCTGTCGACCAAACCTTGTACAATAATTGACCTCACATAAAACCCGGGCTCTCTTGGGTCGACCGGTACCCTTCGCTCATCGCTATACGGGCGTATATCATCATACTGCCGGGGCACGTATGATCAACCCCTCGAAGGGGCGTAGGCACTCGACGGCGGTCATCACGGCCGAGTCGATGACCATACTGCTCCTGGCGGTACCCACGACCCTCACGCCTCGGAGGCGATCTTGGGCTGTGAGCCGACTGGACTGTGTCCGCCACCACGGACCTGCTATGGATCCTGTTGCAAGACTGAGAAACGGTCGTGTTTTGCTCTCCCGCTGCCCGGAGCAGCGCTCGGATCTGCATTAAACCTCTTCCAGCCTCTGACTAGGACGGCTGAATCGACTCTGCTATGCGAGCTGCAGCTGTAAGATTCTAGATCGGAGTGCGGTATACGTGGGGTTCAGATGGAAACAAATGCCGCTGCCGTCGACTCGAGTCAGGGATTTGTCGTCGAGCGCATTCGTCGAGTGAATGCTGAAGGTTCTCCAGCCATGCACACTCAGCCAAAGTGGCCAGTCACGCAGTCTCCAAGGCCTGAGCCTCGGAGGTCTCTCTGACGATGGGAGTGTGGAGCGCCTCCATGTTGCGACGATGCAGCTCTTCCCTCTGCTGCGACGTGAGGGCTTCAGGACAATACTCTTCGTGACCATGCGACGAGCTGCCATCGCCATTGCCGCCGCCATCGCGACGAAACCCAGGAGGGCTGCGCGGCGTGTTGACTATCAGGACTTCTGCTGTAGGGTCACTGCTGTCGCACTCGGACAGAGTCTCGGTGAAACCAGTCGACAGGTCGAATAGTCCGTAGAGAGATTCATCAGGCTCAATTGCCGTGACTTGAGGGGTGGCCGATTGACGAGCCACCGCGTGCTTTACCCACCGCTGAAGCCGCGATCGACCAGATCGCTTGCGATGGCGAGCAGCAGGGAATGATGTAGTAACGGGAGCCGACCGATACTGGGTCGACGGCTGCCGCGGGAGGACGCTGCGAACGCATGCACGAAAGTCCGTTGCCCCGTGGACGGGGACCGTCTCGACTTCAAGAGGGGCCTCCTAGAGCCAGGCGGAGTCGTCGGCGATTAACACGAGCGCGCCGAGATGGATCTCACAGCCCTCAGCCAAACCGCCGCCAGAAACCATGATGATGGAGATCGGAAAAAACTATAACCTCACTGGAAGTCGCTAAGACACCTGCCCCAAGGTGGGCGCCAACTGAAGTGGGAGTAAGTCTGACAGTAGAATAGGGGGTACGTAGGAGGAGGCAAGATCCTAGCTACGGCAAGGTTGTGCATGCAAGATTTACAAGTTCAGGCTCTTCTCGGAGGAAGTAATAGCCCTACGTCTCGGTGCCCGGAGGCTTGGTCGACTGAATTATGCATGAGAGCTACAGGGGGTGCGAACCCTTGTGCCAGTGGAGGGGTGGCTTATATAGATTGCGCCAGGACCCCAGCCAGCCCATGTTACAAAGGGTTCAATGTACATTAAGACAGAGCTTTACTAGTAACATCAGTAATAAAGGGGTATAAATGATCTTTAAGTCTACAGAGTGATTGCCTGACCGTTGCCATCCTGAGTGATGTTAGGCCTTCTATACTCCGAGTGGTTTCCTGTTCAGTCGAGTGACTTTATCTTCGTCGAATGGAATTGGGGTATCCTAGTGAGGTTGAAGGTTGAGTGGATTGCACTCCTCAATAACTCAGTCAGTTTCTCTTCTTGTGCTTCGAATGTCTTTGACTCTAGGGCAGTGTCCTCGGGTAGGGTGTCTAGGGCATGCTTATGACCCTATCCTAGATACATGTCACCGTAAACTTCCTAGTAGTGTCACACAAAATTTTCTTACAATAGTGTTGTTGAACTTCTGTGGTACCTGCGCTTTAACTTCACATACATAACTATATTTTTCTCAACATGTTACATATATTTTTCTTCCAGTAGTGTCCCTGAACTTCTATGATTCCTGTATTTGAACTTCACCTCCAGAACTATATTTTTCTAAACATGTGACATATAATTTTGCTTCTTGTATTGTTTTTGTTGGACTTCTGTGCCAATAGTGCTTGAACTGCTTGCTTTACATTATTTTTCAGATAAAACCAGTGTACCCAAATACAGACCCGTAGACTGAAGAATTGATGAAACTTGTAGAGTTTTTTAACTTACCTGTTAGAATGCAAGTTGGGTGTTTGTTCTTCATGCACCTTACAAATGTATCGAACAGCCACTTGAATGACTTTGCATCTTCGTCTCAGATCAGGGCAACAGCAAATATCATTGACTGCAAGTGATGGTTTGTACAAACAAACACACCCAGAGACATATGAAATCTGTTGGTCTTGTAAGTTGTGTCGAATGTTACACAATCTCCAAAGTCTTGATAGGCTCCTCAGCAGCTTGCATTGGACCAGAAAATGTTTTTAACTGATTTGTCGTTGTCTACTTGTATGTCATCGAAAAACTCATCATTGATTGTCTTCTTGGCTTTAAAGAAAGATACAAGTTTCAATACATCATCCAAATCATCTTTCCTTGCATTCATGGCTTTCCTGCAAATTCTATGCAAACATGCATTTGTTATTTTTGCTAGCAAAGGGTTGTGACTTAGGATGCTATGTACATTGTAGTATGTGCATTTTTGAATACTTGCTGGTGTAGTAGGTATCGTCCAGTCATGCTTTTGAAGTAGCTTCCATCTTCATTTTCAGATAGCATGGACATGATTGTTGTGTGCTTGACATCATGGTACTGCAGGAGCTTTACGTACTCCAAAGTAGTGGGGTCATAATTCTTGTGTGAGTGCAAGAATACCAGCATGTCATCAGTTTGCATGAGGTGGTGATTATGATTGTACTCAATGTCCACTACCACACATGTGTTATCCTCCTACACCATCACCCTCATTCTTGTATTGCAGCATGTCCTCTGCGATGTCTTGTTTCGCTTCCCGTCTGCCTCTGAAACAGAAGTTGTGTGTTTCCCTTGGAACGCCGAAACAAAATACTTGTGATTGTCATTCCCTCCCGTCTTCCTGATTCCAAAACCAACGTGTCTGGCATATCTGTTATAAAGTTCCCTTGATTTCTCTACATTCTGGAATCACATCTTTAGTCTTGGTATTAGATAATCTGGGAGATTCAACATCTGCAGAAAAAGAAAAAATAATCCAAACGGCATGTTAAAATGCAGTTTATAAACTTGTTATCCTGGAGGGAGCAAAAAAATTGCAGATCATACAAGATGCATATATAAATACCTGAATTTTTGTTTCACTTACGTGTGTGGATGATTGTAACTCCACTGGAGTTTGCTGCTGGCCCTCTAAGATGGGGCACGGCGGAGTTATCATAGCAGGATGCAGGACTGGATCACGAGGAGGAAGGAGGGCTGAAGAGGGCCTCCCTCTTGTTTGCGTCCATTTTGCTTGTGGTGGTTGTGGAGGTATTGTGATCCTGCTTTTGGTTTGCCCTTTTGTTCTGTGCAGCAATCCATCTACCATATGTCACGTACAATTCTGAGTTGTAGTAGCAGCAGCAACATCCAATGGTGGTAGTGTGCAGAGCACTCTCCACCGTGTGTGTGTTCCTGTTCGATTTGTCCTGGGATCTGGTTTAGTTGCTGGCCTTTGGCATTGACGAGCCACGGCAGAATAACCTCCAGAGTTAAACGCATGACTTGAGCTAACCCCCTCCTCTATCGGTGTGCTTGGAAGTCTGCTAGTGGATACAAAGAATCCGCGGGGGATTTCCGGCGTCACCAAATTAGGTGGAGGCGCAAAGTGGTGTGGATAGGGCTGTGACCCAGCGTCTTGGTAGTCTGCATGTGTTTCGGGTGTCATCCAATTTTGGTGTGGAGCAGGTTGGTAATATTGTTTGTGCACTTAAGGCGTGACTGATTGAAGTGGTGGCGCAATGCGTACAGGCTTAGGATTGTGTACTTGTTGCTAGGAACTTCTAAGCTTCTTCATGCGTCTCTCGTCTTGCTGCCATAAAAGAAAAAAAATATTAGCACACAAGTTACATCTTCCTATACCTTTGTAACTGAACTGAGCATTATTCACAGCATGAACTTCTCACATAAAAGTGGTGTTCATGTACAACATGAACTGAGGTGAGCATCTACCCATACTTGTGTACCTGAACTGAGTACTCTTCACAAAATGAACCTCACAATTATTTTATTCCACACTATTTTGATTTCTTATGTACCTGAACTGAGCACTCTCCACGTACTGAACTTCTTGTTTGCAAAGGGGAAATACTATCTACAGTTGAAATACCTGACCTTCATAAGTTTGAATGGTTGAACCACTAGTGCATACCAGCCTGACCTTCATGTGATATTTTGTATGTTTTATTTTCCTTTTATTTTTTGCACACAACCAGATACATACCAACCTGAACTCCAGCAGACTTACGAGTTCAACTTCACATTGTTTTTCACACATGAATGCAAGCAGATTTTTTAATGCTTTTGTAGCCTGGACTAAGGCTCACACACTGCCTGAACTTCACACATGAATGCAGGCAATTTTTTTAATGTTTTTGTAGCCTGGACTGAGGCTCACACGCTACCTGAGATTAGAATAAAAATGAAAAATATACACATGATACACCGTTGGAAAGATATCATCGATGCGCATCTTTTTCATATCTATTATTTTCTCTAATTCCTTACGGTTTAAGAGCAGTTTCAGATTTACTAAATCGCGGAATTGTGTTTTTCAAAAAAAATTGAATTTTTTGGTACTGTTTTTGCTTTAGTTTTTTAATTGTTTATCGAAAGAAGGCATGTGATATGCCGTTGGAAAGCTATGGACGAGGCGCAACTTTCATATGTCCAAATGTTTTTGAGATTCCTTATGGTTTTAAGTTAATCTTAGAAATCGTGTGGCAGACAACGAGTGGCAGTGTCGGTGTACAAAAGTAGGGGCTCTCCTTTTGCACCCCTTAACTTGTGCACGGGCAGTCAGAGCCGTGCCCACGGCCACACTAAGTAGGGTAGGGGAGGGATGCCGGAGCAATGCCAACACCAGCGATGCAAAGAGAGCAAGAGGGCAAGGTGGACTCCCCCGGCAAGACTCTTGCTGGGGTGGCTTCCGCAGCCTCGGCAAGATCCTTGAGGCAACTTGCCTGACGTCGGTAGAGCACGCCACCCTCGAGCCTAAGGGGTTCCTACGCCATATTGGAACCAAGGCTCAGGAGGCGCCTCCGTGGTGTCATGCAGATCTTTGTAGAGATCATAGACACGCAAGATCAGATGGAAACCAGAAGATGACGATCCTTGGAGAGATCCTTGCCATGGAAATCCACGAGACCCCCGGCAAGGTCCTTGCCGGGGATGACCGCGGTGCCGCAGTGAGACCCTTGCCGGGCCCTCAGCAAGACCCTTGTCGAGGACGCCTGCAGGGCCGCAGCCAGGCCCATATTTGCCCAAACCTCCACCACCGCTCCCATACAGCTGCCAGCTCGACCAGCTGAGCAGACGCCTACGTGGCAGTGTGCGGCCTCTACACCGACTCCGCAAGCACCTGCGTGGTGGCATGCAGATCTTCATGAAGGCTCCACCACCGCGCCAGCCTAGCAGCCAGCCAACGTGGCGCAACGACGCCTCGTCAGCTTGGACGCGCGTCGGAGCCAGGCGAGGCGATGACAGCTGGGACGAGCTTCTTTGATGTCCCCAATAAACCAAGAAGGGCACATCGGCAGTGCATTAAATGTGTTTGTCCGACGATGCCAGGGGATAGACTCAGCCCCTGTACACCTTTCCACCTCCTGTGTGCCACTATGGAAACCACTTTTGTCTATCAAAGGAGGCCCGAGGCATCCAAGAGAGGGATTCGGATCTTTTGGACTAGAGAGCCACTGCAGCTAGTTCAAGAACACAAGAACACCTCAATACACATACAAGCAGGACTAGGGTTTTATGCATCCCTGCGGCCCGAACCTGGGTAAACGATTTATGTGCTAATCGCCAGACCCGCTCTTCGCACAACCCCGCGCCCGCCAACCGTAGATGGGATCCCAGTGACCCCATTGGTGTCTTTTTCCACCGACATCTCTGGCGCGCCAGGTAGGGTGCGCAGTTGTGAGAATCCGGTCTAGCAGTTAGTTTAGCGGTTCTTCATCGCCATGGCTCCCAAGAAGAAGACGATCATGGCGATCGGCTCATCGGGGGCCGAACGTCCCGTACCAGTGTGGGCGAGTGGTGGGGCGGTCGCGGACAGAAGCAGAGGCACGGCTCACGCACACCCGCACCACTCTGGCAGCCAAAGCCTGGCGAGCGGTGTCATTCATGCGCAAGACGACGGGCCACACGCCACCAAGTACAAAGATGGAGCCAGGCCCCCTGCAAGCGGCGCGAGGCCCTCCAGGGGCGGCGTCGTGCCAGCCCCGGGCGGTGCGGCAACTTCCGAGGTGCCTACGCCAGCACCCCCGACGCACTCTTCCTAGGTTGTGCGCGACGAGTAGAGTTGCCATGCTAGCGACCCTGGGCACCGTCATGGGAAGAGTCCTGCCCATCATTCGCGGGACATAGAAGGCCAGCACGCGCGCTGAAGTGCTGGCGGGAACGGCATACAGCCGCTGGGTCGTGATAGAGTTCCTTCTAACGTGGTTAGAAGTCGGAGCGCATCACGATGCACACAACTTTCGCCACCACCCATGCCAGCGGAAGCTTTGGCACGTGCGCAGTTGCTCCTCGATTTTCCTCCTACTACAGAGAAACTCGATGAGTGGAGAGCCACCATCCTAAGACTTGTCGGCGTTGCCAATAGAGATGAGCCACGACCGGCGGGGCCTTCTGGCCGGCGCTCTGTCGAGCCGCCGCATTCCTGTGGTGGAAGGGTCGGGGGCGCTACAGCCACGGTGCACTCTCCTCCTCCACGCCAGCCACCGTGGGTGTCGGTCCGTCGTGACGGTGCTTGTGATAATGTTTCCGTAGCATCGTCTGACCCACGGACCCACCGTGATCAGTGCCAAGTTCTTCAGGAGCGAGCCCGTGAAGACGCTCGAACCACCATCGAACGCCGGCGCGATGCGCGCCACCAGTCAGATAGGCGGGCGATGCCCACTATGGACCACCCAGCACCGGGGGGCTCTGGCGACCTACCCTACAAGGTGGGTTGCCCGGCCTTTACCCGTGAGCTGCGGCAGTTCCAGTGGCCCTCCCACCGCACGTTCAAGCCAGACGTTGGCGAGAAGTACATCCGCAAGACCCACCCGTCAGAGTTCCTCAGCATCTATACCATCGTGCTGAAAGCCGCTGGAGCCCGTGACGACAAGGTGCTTGCCAATTACTTCCTGCTAGCGCTCAAACCCAATGTCATGTCATGGCTGATGCACTTGCCAGCAGATTCCATTTCTTCTTGGTCGGATTTGTTCCATGAGTTCGTTGGCACCTTTACTGGAGGCCACCAAGCTCATGGCCAGGCAAGCGATTTTCATATCATCCCCCAGAAGGAAGGTGAAAACCTGCGCAAGTACATAAAGAGGTTCAGCCGGGTGCAATACAACATCCCAGACGTTCATCCCGCCGCTGTGATCAGCGCATTCCATCAGAATGTGTGCAACCGCAAGATGCGTGAAGAGCTGGCGATGAACAAGGTCAAGGATGTGTCCGAACTTTATGTTATGGCCGACAGGTGCACTCGAGCGGAAGAGGGGAGGAAGTACCCCGGCGAGGACGCCGGCGCGGAAACCGACTCCATAGACGAAGACGCGGCCACCCCGATGAAAAAGGGTCGGCGCCGCAACAGGAAGCGCAAGGGCAAGACAATGCTTGCCGTCGAGGAATCCGAGGATGTCGGCGCTACCAAGAAGGCCAAGGCAGATGACCCTGGCAAGGAAATTTCCGGGTGCACCGCTTGCCGGGCCTTGGCGGACGCCGACAAGCCAGGGGGCTCCGACAAGGAATATTGCAAGATCCACAACACCAAGGGCCACGACCTCCAGAACTGCCGGCAAGTCGAGCTGCTTGCTGAGAAGCAAAAAGCCGAGTATGAGAGGCGAGACAAGGAGAAGGGCCAGGGTGGTGCTGAGGGGTCTGGCAAGAAGCGTGGCGTCCAAGGAGGCCACCGCGGGAAGGATAATCACCAAGAGAGGCCCGCCCGGGGCCGCGACAAGAAGCAAGAATATGATGATCATGACGAGGATGACGAGTCTGGCAAGCACGAATTCCAGTAGGCTACGGAGGCCATGTGCGTCGATGGTGGCGCCTCGTTGCACACTTCTCACCGCCAACTCAAGCAGTGGGCGCGTGAGATTACAGTAACGGAACCATCCCTCGATGCTCAGAGGCCACTGAAATGGTCTAGCACGCCTATCATTTTTTACGCCGAGGACCACCCTGACCACACGAATGCGGTTGGGTGTTTGTCGTTGTTGGTCTCGCCAACAATACGCAACCTCAAGGTGACGAAGATGCTAGTTGACGGCGGGGCCGGTCTGAACTTGATCTCGCCCGTTGTGATCAAAAGGCTGCAGATTCCTGATGGAGACCTCGAAGAGACAGGCACGTTTCAAGGGATCAACCCGGGGAGGAGCCAGCCGAAGGGTAAGGTCATGTTGCCCGTGACGTTTGGAGGTGAGTTAAACTACAGGACAGAGAGGGTTGTTTTCGATGTAGCCGAGATCCCCTTGCCCTACAACGGGATTCTCGGTCGCCTGGCACTGGCCAAGTTTATGGCGGTGTCGCATTACGCCTACAACATGCTGAAGATGCCGGGGCTGATGACCATCATCACCGCCCCCTCTGACAAGAAGGATGCACTAATCTGCGCCGACCAACTCTACCGGGAAGCAGTTGCAGCGACTGCCGCCAAGGCACTCGCTCCTGCCGCGGGAGCCCCGACAGGGAAGAATACCGGCAAGACCTCTCGCACCCACTCCGGCAAGCGCACCTCTTTGGAGTGTTGTCCTCCCATCGAGGACGTGCCAGAGAGCTCCACCAGCAAGAGCAAGAAATCCAGAGCTACGCCACCAGAGACCAAGAGGGTGTCCGTTGAGGAGGATGGCACGGGAGGGGCTTTCACCATAAGCTCCACCCTGGACAACAAATAGGAAAGCACGCTCGTCACCTTCCTGCGGGCGAATGTCGACGTGTTTGCGTGGCAAGCATCCGACATCCCCGGCGTTCCCAGGGAGGTGATTGAGAACCATTACTATCTGTCCTCATGCACGAACCATCAAGCAGAAGGTCAGGAAGCAAGCTTTGGAACGGTAGGAGTTCATCATGGAAGAGATTAGGAAGTTGGAAGTGGCAGGTTTGGCGAGAGGAGTACTCCATCCGACGTGGTTGGCCAATCCGGTAGTAGTGCGCAAGGCGAATGGGAAGTGGAGGTTGTGTATTGACTACACAAATATCAATAAGGCTTGTCCCAAGGACCCTTTCCCGTTGCCGCGCATTGACCAAATTGTTGACTCCATGGCCGGGTGTGACCTACTATCATTCCTTGATGCCTACTCGGGGTACCACCAAATCTTCATGACAAAAGAAGACGAAGAGAAGACAGCGTTCATCACCCCATGTGGAACATATTGCTTTTTGCGGATGCCTTCCGGGTTGAAGAGCACTGGCTCGACGTTTGCAAGAGCAGTCCAGATTGGTTTTGAGACCCAGCTACATAGAAATATGGAAGCTTATATGGACGACATAGTGGTCAAAACCAAAGACAGGGCAACACTTGTACAAGATTTGGAAGAGACGTTTGTGAATCTGCGCAAGATCAACCTCAGGTTGAACCCTGAGAAGTGTGTCTTTGGCGTTCCGTGCGGAAAACTTCTTGGGTTTTTTGTGTCACAACGTGGGATCGAGGAAAATCCAGACTAGATTAAGGCTATCGAGGAGATTAGGCACCCAAGCGGATCAAGGACATGCGTTAGCTCACTAGGTGCGTTGCTGCCATGAGCAGATTCATCTCCAGGTCTGCCGAGCGTGCCCTTCCCTTTTTCAAAATCTTGAAAAAGGCGGGCCCAATGGAATGGATACTAGAGGCCGAAGCAGCGCTGCAGGATTTGAAGAAATACCTCTCTTCTACACTGATACTGGTTGCGCCCAAACCCCAAGAACCGTTGTTGCTATACCTGGCGGCGACGAACCAAGTGGTCAGTGCCACGCTAGTGGCGCAGAGGGAGGTCGACAAAGAGGCAAGGCCCCCGGTAGGGTCCGTGGCTGGCGGGGCAGGGCCCCCGCAACCGAACAAAGTGCTACAGAAGAAGAAAATGATGCAGCACCCAGTTTACTTTGTTAGCTCCCTCTTGCAAGGGGCTAGATCAAGGTACTCCGGTGTGCAGAAATTGCTCTTCGGCCTCCTTATGGCCTCGAGGAAGCTACATCATTACTTCCAGGCACACGATCACCGTCGTCACCCGCCTCCCGTTGCAACGGATATTGCATAACCCAGACGCAACCGGGAGGATTGTGGAGTGGGCCGTGGAGCTGTCGAGCTTTGGTTTGAAGTTCGAAAGTACTTCAACAATCCAAAGCCGAGTCTTGGCAGAGTTCATTGCTGAGTGTACCTCGACGCCCGACGAAGAGATCCAGGAGACCACCCTTCCTGGCAAGGAGGCAAGTCGCAACTGGATTATGTACTTTGACGGGGCTTTCTTGCTGCAAGGCGCCGGTGCTGGTGTGCTGCTCGTCCCACCCACCGGAGAGCACCTCAAGTATGTAATCTAGATGCACTTTCCCAGGGAGATGTCCATGAACAACACTGCCGAATACGAGGGGTTGCTTGCCGGTCTCAGGATCACGGCAGACCTCCGGATCAAGAAGCTCATCGTCAGGGGTGATTCGCAGCTCGTTGTCAGGCAAGTCAACAAAGATTATCAAAGCCCGTTGATGGAGGCCTACGTGGATGAGGTGAGAAAGCTGGAGGAGCACTTTTACGGTATACAGGCGGAGCATGTTCCCTAGGTGGAGAACGACATTGCCGACTACCTGTCGAAGCGCGCCGCCTTCAAACTACATGTGGAACCAGGTACTTTTTTGCTTCGGCTGACTCAACCATCTGTCGAACCATCGATAGAGCAGAACAAGCGAACGAAATTAGGCCCTGGCAAGTACTTTCCCGCCGAGCTCCCAGGAGCCGCCGGCGAGGATGTTGTCGTGGGCACTGAGCCAACTTTGGGGCAACCGGCTCCGGCGGGGCGTCAAGTCCTGGCTGTAGAGACAGCTGCTCCCATGGCCGAGGAAGTGCCTCTGGTCCTTGCCGTCGAGCCTCGGGCTCTGGCATGGGCACAACATACCGTACGATTCCTCCAAATAGGTGATCTCCCTAAGGAGCAGGAAGAAGCGGAGAAAGTAGCCCGTCGGTCTGCCATGTATCAGTTCGTCGACGATGTCCTGTACATGAAAAGACCAAACGGTGTGAAATTGAAGTGCATTCCCCGGGAGGAAGGACTGGAGTTGTTGGCAGAGATACACGGAGGCATATGTGGCTCCCACATAGGGTCAAGGGCCCTTGCCGGCAAGGCATTCCGTCAAGGTTTCTTCTGGCCCACAGGCCTCCAGGATGCAACGGCACTAGTAACCAAGTGTGAAGCGTGTCAGTTCCATTCGAAGAAGCTTCATCAACTAGCTTAGGTGCTCCAAGCAATCCCTATCTCCTGGCCATTCTCAGTCTGGGGGCTCGACATACTGGGCCCTTTTCACCGTGTCGTCGGGGGCTTCAAGTACTTGTATGTTGCGATCGACAAGTTCACGAAGTGGCCGGAGGTGGAGACAGTGAGGAAGGTGACAACACAATCAGCCATCAAGTTATTCAAGGGGCTAGTTTGCTGTTTTGGTGTGCCAAACAGGATCATCACCGACAATGGCACACAGTTCACGAGCCACGCCTTCATGCAGTACATCCAAGACCTCGGCAGCAAGGTCTGTTTTGCTTCTGTTGCACATCCACGGAGCAACAGCCAGGCTGAGAGGGTAAATGCTGAAGTGTTGTGAGGCCTCCGGACAAGGACTTTTGACAGGCTACGCAGGTGCAGACGGTGCTGGATTGATGAATTGCCGGCGGTTCTTTGGTCAGTTAGAACGACACCAAATCAAGCCACCGGTCAGACACCCTTCTCCCTCGTTTACGGGGCAGGAGCTGTTCTCCCCACGGAACTCACATACGGGTCACCTCGAGTGCTCGCTTATGATGAGCTCGAGCAAGAGCAGTTGCGGCAAGATGACGCAACGCTTGATGTAGGGTAGAACCCTAATCACCCAATCTTTCATGAAAGGAGCGGATCCCGCGATGAACACGAATAACACGAGGGGGAAAAAGAGGTAAAACACAAGGGAAACACAAGAGAATCACTAAACCAACACAAGAAAGTCACACATGTTCTAGATCCTCGGATACATAGAGTTCACACGGTACACGATCAACTAAGGACGATACAAGGGTAACGGTCTTCTCCATGAGGAGGTCTTGATGTTCTTCTCTAAAGAGGGGTGTTGAATCCGCTTGGGGGATCTTCTCCGTAGGAGGCTCGAATCTCCGAGGAGAAGGTAACCAAGTGGATGAGCAAAGCTCTCAAACGAAATATGAGCTAACCCTTTGCTAAACCTAGAAAGTTGGACGAGGTGGAGTATATATAGTCTTAGTGCAAAAGAGGGGGGTGAAGGGGTACATGGGCTACGGCCCAACACGAAACGGTGCACACGCGTCGGACGTCCGGGAGTCACCGGTCGTCCGGAGGCTCGTGAGGGTCCGGACGTCCATAGATTCGGCTCGAGTGGTCTTCGGTCGGACGTCCGGTCGGGGTCAGTCGTCCGAGGAGCGTCGGTCGTCCGGGGGGCGTCGGATGTCCGTCTATTTTGGCTCGGGTGTGGAAGTGTCGTTCGTCTAGAGGAGGCTAGACGTCCGGAGCCTGGAGGTCGTCGGACGTCCGGGGTTCGTCGGTTGTCCGGATCCTGGAGACTTTGAGCAACTCTTCTTCTTCATCTCCGTCTTCACGTCCATCTTCCTCTTCTTCTTCTCCTTGCTCCTTAGCTTCTCCATGATACCTGAGTATGCACAATGTGTCCATATGAGGTAGTAGCCATGTCTCATGTGCATCGAAGTGGAAATCTGAGAGGAGTGATGTCACCTCGGTTTCGAGAGCTCTTGCACGTGCTCGTGTCATGGGTCCGCTAGGCACTTGGTGAGGCGATGGTAGGTCCATGGGGGTGACCTTGGGATGCTCCGCATCATCTCCCCTCCCTTGGGGAAGATCCGTCCTCGAATCAAATTCTTCATCACCATGGAAGGGAGAGAGGTCTTTGACGTTGAAGATGTTGCTCACGGAGTACTTGTCGCGTGGAATGTCGATCTTGTAGGTGTTGTCATTGTAGCGTGCAAGCACCTTGAAGGGTCCATCCGCTTGTGGTCGAAGCTTGGACTTGCGTTCTTGTGGAAAGTGGTCCTTGCGAAGGTGTAGCCACACAAGACCGCCAATGTTGAAGACCATAGGTTGCTTGTTGAAGTTGAGCTTGGTCGCAAGGCGTTGAACTTGGCGCTCGATGGTGTTTCTTGTATCTTCATGCACCTTCTTGAGATGTGTCACGCGCGCACTTGCGTCCAAATTGATGCGCTCTTGGAGTGGTAGAGGGAGAATGTCCAAAGGGGACAAAGGGTCGAATCTGTAGACGACCTCGAATGGGGACTTGCCGGTTGTTGAGTGTCCTGCTCGGTTGTAGGCGAACTCGGCGGTAGGTAGGCACTCATCCCATTTCCTTGATATTCTTCTTGATGAGTACTCGAAGTAGAGCAGAGAGTGTGCGGTTGGTAACTTCCGTTTGGCCGTCTGTTTGTGGATGATACGCCGTGGAGAAAAGTAGCTTGATTATAATCTTGGCGCATATGGTCTTCCAAAAGTAGCTAAGGAACTTGACGTCGCGGTCCGAGACGATCATCCTTGGCACTCCGTGTAGAAGCAATATGTCCCTACAAAAGAGAGTAGCAACATGTGAAGCATCGTCTATCTTGTTGCAAGGGATGAAATGTGCCATTTTTCAGAAACGGTCCACAACGACAAATATCGAATCCTTCGCATTTCGAGTCCTAGGCAAACCAAGTACAAAGTCCATGCTAATGTCTTCCCATGGTTGATATGGAATTGGTAGAGGCATATAAAGGACATGAGATTGAGCTTTGGACTTAGCTTTGCGACATGTAGAGCATCGGTTGGTGAAGCGATTGACGTCACGAAACATCTTGGGCCAATAGTAGTTCTTTGAGAGCGTAGCGAACGTCTTTTCGTGTACAAAATGGCCCATTAAGCCTCCTCCATGAGATTCCTGCAAAAGCAACAAACGAAGAGAAGACTCGGGGATGCAAAGTTTGTTAGCTCTCATAATATATCCATCTTTGATGTAATAGTGTTCCCAAGAGGTATGCGTCAAACACTTGGCATAAGGAGTAGCAAAGGTAGGATCATGCTCATACAAGTCTTTTATATGCTCAAAGCCAATGACATCCAAATCAAGTTGAGTAACAAGCATGCATATGCGGGAAAGGGCATCCGCCATAATGTTTTCTTTACATTTAATGTACTTGATGACATAAGGAAAGGACTCAATAAATTCACTCCATTTAGCATGATGCTTGTTCAACTTGGTTTGGCCCTTAAGATACTTGAGTGTTTCATGATCGGTATGAATGATAAACTCATGAGGGCGAAGATAGTGTTCCCATTCATGCAAAACGCAGACTAAAGCATATAGCTTTTTGTCATAGATGGGGTAATTGAGTTGCCCGCCGGAGAGTTTCTCACTAAAGTAAGCTATGGGGTGCTTCTCTTGCGTTAACACACCTCTTATGCCATTACCACTAGCATCGCAATGAACCTCAAAGGGTTTGTCAAAGTTGGGTAATGCAAGCACGAGAGCATGAGTAGGCAAATTCTTAAGCTCATTGAAAGCGGTATCTTGGGAGGGTCCCCACACAAAAGGAGTGTTCTTCTCGCTCAAAGCATGCAAAGGCGAAGCAATGGTGCTACAATATTTCACAAAGCGACGATAGAAACCCGCAAGGCCAAGAAAGCTACGCACGTGGTGCAAATTAGTTGGTCGTGGCCAAGTCTTAATAGCATTGATCTTGGACTCATCAACATGAACACCCTTAGAAGAGACAACAAAACCCAACCAAACGATCTTGTCAACGCCAAAAAGACATTTCTCCTTATTAGCATAGAGACGCTCTTTTCGAAGATTTTGTAAAACGGTGCGGACATGGGTGACATGCTCTTTGAGAGACTTGCTATGTCATCGAATTAGACCACAACAAACACACCAATGTAATGGCGAAAGGCATGATTCATAAGACGCATAAAAGTACTCGGTGCTTCCGAGAGACCCATAGGCATGACTAACCACTCATACAAGCCAAACTTGGTTTTGAAAGAGGTTTTCCATTCATCACCCTCTTGTATGCGGATTTGATAGTAACCACTCTTAATATCAATCTTAGAAAAGATAGTGGCACCACTAAGTTCATCAAGCATATCGTCAAGGTGTGGGATGGGATACCTATAGCGAACAGTGATAGCATTGATAGGTCTACAATCGGAGCACATGCGAAAGCTACCGTCTCATTTTGGCACAAGAATGACCAGGACGGCACAAGGGCTCAAACTTTCATGCACATGTCCATGGTCTATGAGATGCTTTACTTGCCTTTGTATTTCTTTGGTTTCTTCGGGGTTGACGCCCTAGGGAGCTTTGTTCGGAAGCGGTGCTCCGGGGATGAGGTCGATGCGGTGCTCAATGCCTCATAGTGGAGGTAGTCCCGGAGGTAGCTCGTCAGGGAAAATATCATGAAATTCCTGCAAAAGAGAAGACAACACTAGAGGAAGAGTGTGAGAAGTGTTAGTTTGTGGTGCATTGTCCTTGCACACAAGGACGTAGTGTAGGACACTAGATGGGTTCTCACACACTCCTCTTATCTCACTTTTGGTGGCAAATAGGACTAAGTTCTTCTTTTCGCTCATCATGGAGGTGTTCGATTTGGGCTTGTGGTGCTCACTCTCTTTTTGGCGGCTCGATCTCTCACTAAGATCTCCACGATGGGTGGCTTGCTTGTCAACTATCACTTGGCTTGGTGACATTGGACGAAGGACGTACTCCTTGCCCTTCATCTTGAAGATATAGTGGTTCGTTCGGCCGTTGTGGATGACTCCTCTATCAAATTGCCATGGGCGTCCAAGGAGAAGGTGGCAAACGGTCATTGGAACGACGTCACACTCCAAGTGTCTTCGTAGGCTCCAATTTTGAAGGAGACTTGTACTCGATGCTCGACTTGGATAGTGCCGGAGTCGCTAAGCCATTACACTTTGTATGGATGAGGGTGCCTCTTCTTGGGCAATTGGAGCTTGGAGCAAAGTTCTTCACTTGCAAGGTTATGACAACTCCCTCCATCGATGATGACCTTGACGGATCGTCCATTGATACCGGCCTTGGTGTGAAATATGTGGCATCATTGGTCTTCTTCTTGGTGATGTTGGAGAGTCAAGACCTTGGAGACAACAACGGAGGGACTTGAATCTTCATCGCAAAAGACTTGTTCCTCTTCATCGTTCACTTGCCGGTGCATGGCGACTTGCTCAAGAGCGTCCATTTCTCCTTCACTCATCGAGTCGTAGGTGCTGTCATCGTTGAGGATCATTGTCCACTTGTTGGTGCACTCATAGGACTTGTGGCCTCGGCCTCCGCAAGTGAAACACTAGAAGGAACTCGTCTTGACGGTCTCATCGGTTGGGGTTGAGGATGATGAAGCTCTCAGCTTGAGGATGACCTGGAGTAGACGAAGCTTTCTTGGAACTCGACTTGTCGATGTTGCTTGTAGAAGGCTTGGTAGATGGTGTTGAAGTCATTGAAGAAGCCGTAGGACTTGGATGAGAACTTGGCATACTTGAAATCGTATTGCACTTGACGTTCCCCATTTGCAGCTTGATGCACTAGCTCGATGAGGTTCGAGTATGGTTGCAAGTCGGCGATCTTCTTGATAGGATGGTTGAGTCCATTCAAGAAACGTGCCATAGTTTGCTCATCATATTCCGTGACATTGGCTCGTATCATGGCAATCTCCATCTCCTTGTAGTACTCTTCAACACGCTTGGTTCCTTACTTGAGTAGTTGGAGTTTCTTGAAGAGGTCGCAGTTGTAATAGGTAGGCACAAAGCGTGCTCTCATGAAATCCTTCATTTGCGGCCAAGTAGTGATGGGTGGTTCACCTCTTTCCTCTTGGCACTCGATAACTTGTTCCCACCAAATGAGGACATAGTCATGGAACTCAAGGGATGCCATCGCGATCTTCTTCTCTTCGTTGTAGTTGTGCAAACAGAATATCTTGTCAACTTTCAATGCCCATGAAAGGTACTCTTCGGGATCGTTGCTTCCGTTGAACTTGGGCATGGTAAACTTGAGCTTGCCATAACATTGCTCTTCATTGTGTTGGGGTCGAGGATGATGACGCCCATGTTGTGGATGATTGTCAAGCTCGTGTCGCTCTTGGTGAGGAGGGTTGTCAACCTCATGTTGCTCTTGTCATGGAGGATTTCCATTGTCTTCATGCTCTTGATGAACTTGATGTTATTGGCGAGCTTGTGGAGGAGCTTTTCGAGCTCGATGAGGAACTTGATGATGCACGCGAGCTTGAAATCTTCGTTCTTGAATTTCTTCGCGAAGTGCTTCTTCATGTTCACGAGCTTGTCGGCCTCGGTCGGCTACGGCTCGACTTGAATCTCGGAGGGCTTGTTGTGCCTCAAGTGCTTGAGATTCACGGAGTTGTTATTCTTGGCATTGTGCCTCGACATCTTATGCAACTAGGTGTAGACGCACTCTCTCTTCCTATTCATGTTGTCGTTGGCGTTGCCGTTCTCATGCTAGCGCAAAAGCTTCTTGAGTTTGACATTGTCGGCGCTCTTGAGAGTTGGTATCACATAGAGGATTGAGGCTTGCTTGACGATCATTGCGCGCGACACCGCGCAGAGTGTCCGATGTTGGTGTACTTGAGCCGTAGAGGGTGAAGTCGGAGTGTCGACTTGAGCGAGTCCTTCTTGATGAAGACGAAGTGGAAGAAGAGCGGTTGAGCAACAAAGCGCGAATCTCGTGCATTCTTGCATCATTCTCTTGCTTGTGATCGTCGAGCTTGTGGTTGAAGTAGTCCCTTGTACGTTGCTCAGAGAGTCGCAAGTCAGCAGCGAGGTTGTCGATGTGTTCACTCATTGCTTGTTGCTCTTGATGCAAAGCACGTTGTGCACCAAAGAGGTGGCTCTTGGTGACGTAGGAGTTCATGTCGTCGTTGTGCTCAATGAAGAGTGGGTTTGTAGAAGTACTTGGCCTATCCATCATTCCAAAACAAATGTGAGTGGTAGAAAGAGAAGAACGAATACCAAATGTACCTTGACTGAAATTGAAAGTGGATCGATGAGCACTTCATGTAGGACAAGGAAATAGCACAATTGGTACTAGCTCTTGTCGGTTTCTCACACCTACACAAGTAAAAGATTATGGTGGAGCTTGGTTAGGATGGTGGCACAAAATTTGATGCAATTGTAAGTGAGCTTCAATAATGTTGGAAAAGATTCGCAAGATGCAATGTAACAAGTAGACCAAGCATATAAGGTACACGGAAACACACACGCAAAAACATAAGTGGGGTCATGCAACCAAGGATGAGCCAAAATGTGGAATCGACAAAAATGCTCGTGTTGCACAACACTAGAGAGACGTTAGCACGATTGTACAAAAGGCAGATACAAGAACTTGTGCACAATCTACTTAGGAAAAATGCAATGACTTCTATCCCAAGTATGCTCTATACAAGATGTTTTGATGATATGATCCCAGATGATCGAGTATGACAATCTTAATGTTGTATGATGCGAATGGTTCTTGCTTAAAAGCTCTTTGCTTATCTTTCCTTTTTGCTTAAAAGCTTGTTTGGCTCTTTGATGTTGGAGCTCTTTTCTTATGCAATGCTTGACGAAACAAAATAGCAATTGTGTATGCGATGACAACTTTGTGACACAAAGGATGATACCAATATATGCAACAATGATGTATGTATGCTATGGGAAGTATGCTCACTAATGTGCACAAGTCTCGTTGCCGGCAATACTCAATGGCTAGTCTCGATGGGTAAGCAATGCAAAGGAGTAAGGCTATGATGGCTATCAATGTAATGGCAAGAGTGATATATCCAATACCAAGACGAAGTTACCGGTCTTGCTTTCGGTACGGTGTCAAAATGGTGGCACGAATGCCAAGATGTAGTCGAGGTGGTCGTTGTCGATGACGCGTCTGTGGCGAAGATGAGCGGCGGTGATGTCAATGTCAAACTGTACCTAGATAGACGAAACACAAAAGGATACGGAACCGCAACTCAAATTTTCAAAGCTCGAAGTGGAAACACGTGTCGGAGAGCGAAACGGTCCAAATGGTGGTGGTATGCGGAAGTGGTGATGGTGTAATGGTGCTAGGAGTGCATATGCGGAAATGTGTGGTGGTGGTGGTGACTACACTGGAAAAAAATCAGTTTCGTCAGGGTTGGTCGGACGTCCTGGCTGGGCCGGTTGTCCGGTCGTTGGACGTCCAGGCTGGGTTAGACATCCGGTGCCTAGGCGAAATTTCGGGCACGGGATGAACTGCTAGGTTTCTAGGTGGAGATGGCGAAAATGGTCAAATCCAGAGGATTTTGTGGGTAGAAAGTGTGGCGAAAGGGGGGAAAAGCTAGATCCACTCAAAACAAAGCAAATCCACGGATCAACCAACAAAATGTCAACACACTAACAAATCACAAAAAAAATTGGGGCTATTTTTGTGGGGAATTTTCGAATTAGGGACAAAAACAACAATAACTAGGCTAGCAACACAACGGGGAGACTCCGAAATCGTGATCAACGTGGCTCATGATACCAAGATGATGTAGGGTAGAACCCTAATCGCCGATCTTTCACGAAAGGAGCGGATCCCGCGATGAACACGAAGAACACGAGGGGGAAAAAGAGGGAAAGCACAAGGGAAACACAAGAGAATCATTAAACCAACACAAGAAAGTCACACATGTGCTAGATCCTCGGATACATAGAGTTCACACGATACACGATCAACTAAGTACGATACAAGGGTAATGGTATTCTCCGTGAGGAGGTCTTGATGTTCTTCCCTAAAGAGGGGTCTTGAATCCGCTTGGGGGATCTTCTCCGTAGGAGGCTCGAATCTCCGAGGAGAAGGTAACCAAGTGGCTGAGCAAAGCTCTCACACGAAATATGAGCTAACCTTTTCTAACCCTAGAAAATTGGACGAGGTGGAGTATATATAGTCTTAGTGCAAAAGAGGGGGGCGAATGGGTACATGGGCTGCGGCCCAACATGAAACGGTGCACAAGCGTCAGACTTCCGGGAGTCACCCGTCGTTCGGAGGCTCGCGAGGGTCCGGACGTCTGGTGCCTAACGGACGTCCGTAGATTCAGCCCGGGTGGTCTTCGGTCGGACGACCGGTCGGGGTCGGTCATCCGAGGAGCGTCGGTCGTCCGGGGGGCGTCGGATGTCTGTCTGTTTTGGCTCGGGTGTGGAAGTGCCAGTCGTCCGGAGGAGGCAAGACGTCTGGAGCCTGGAGGTCGTCGGACGTCCGGGGTTCGTCGGTCGTCCGGAGCTTGGAGACTTTTAGCAGCTCTTCTTCTTTGTCTCCATATTCACGTCCATCTTCCTCTTCTTCTTCTCCTTGCTGCTTAGCTTCTCCATGATACCTGAGTATGCACAATGTGTCCATATGAGGTAGTAGCCATGTCTCATGTGCATCGAAGTGCAAATCTGAGAGGAGTGATGTCACCTCAGTTTCGAGATCTCTTGCACGTGCTCATGTCATGGGTCTGCTAGGCACTTGGTGAGGCAATGGTAGGTCCATGGGGGTGACCTTGGGATGCTCCGCATCAACGCTCCTTGAGGAAGATCGTCTTCAGGCAGCTGTGCGAGCAGCGCGTTACCAACAAGCCTTGCGCCGCTACCATAGCCGCAAGGTTCATGCCCGAAGTTTTGAGGAAGGCGACCTTGTTCGTTGGCTCGTTCAGTCGTCCAAGAATTCCAACAAGTTAACACCGAAGTGGGAAGGCCTTATCGGGTTATACGAGTCACCAGCCTGGCGCAGTCCGCCTGGAGACCGAAGATGGCGTTCCAGTGAGAAACTCTTGGAACATCAAACATCTTCCCAAATTTTAACCATAAGGCGCGGTTGTCGGGCTCCCCGGCAAACCACCTTTTTGTACAAGCCTTGCCGGCAAGGCATGTAACCCTTTATACAAAGCCAGGCGCAGACCCTGAGCATAAATAAATGAAGCGCTGGCGCCATAGGTTTTAGCATGCATGCTAGGTTAAGTCTCTCCCTCAGTTAGGGTTGATAGTGCTTAGCGGCGACTAACCCCTAGCATAGAGGTCGAGTGTGTGTCTGTCTGTTCCTTACCGTCCTCTTTGGTTCGCAGGATACATGGACATTTTCTGCCGAGCTGTTTTGAAGAAAGAGAACAAGCTGGCACTCTTCTACCTCTTGAGCACTGCGTTAGTTTTCCCCGAAGAGGAAGGGATGATGCAGCAAAGTAGTGTAAGTATTTCCCTCAATTTTTGAGAACCAAGGTATCAATCCAGTAGGAGGCTACGCGCTAGTCCGTAGTACCTGCACAACACAAATAAATCCTCGCAACCAACGCGATAAGGGGTTGTCAGTCCCTACACGGCCACTTACGAGAGTGAGATCTGATAGATATGATAAGATAATATTTTTGGTATTTTTATGATAAAGATGCGAAGTAAAATAAAAGCAAAGTAAAAGCAAAGGAAATAACTAAGTATTGGGAGATTAATATGATGAAGATAGACCCGGGGGCATAGGTTTCACTAGTGGCTTCCCTCGAGAGCATAAGTATTCTACGGTGGGTGAACAAATTACTATTGAGCAATTGACAGAATTGAGCATAGTTATGAGAATATCTAGGTATGATCATGTATATAGGCATCACGCCTGAGACAATTGACAGACTCCTGCCTGCATCTACTACTATTACTCCACTCATCGACCGCTATCCAGCATGCATCTAGAGTATTAAATTAATGAAAACAGAGTAATGCCTTAAGCAAGATGACATGATGTAGAGGGATAAACTCGTGCAATATGATGAAAACCCCATCTTGTTATCCTCGATGGCAACAATACAATACGTGCCTTGCTGCCCCTACTGTCACTGGGAAAGGACACTGCAAGATTGAACCCAAAGCTAAGCACTTCTCCCATTGCAAGAAAGATCAATCTAGTAGGCCAAACCAAACTGATAATTCAAAGATACTTGCAAAGATAACCAATCATACATACAAGAATTCAGAGAAGATTCAAATATTGTTCATAGATAGACTTGATCATAAACCCACAATTCATCGTTCTCAACAAACACACTGCAAAAAGAAGATTACATCGAATAGTTATCCACAAGAGAGGGTGAGAACATTGTATTGAGATCCAAAAAGAGAGAAGAAGTCATCTAGCTACTAACTATGGACCCGTAGGTCTGAGGTGAACTACTCACACTTCATCGAAGGGGCTATGGTGTTGATGTAGAAGCCCTCCGTAATCGATGCCCCCTCCGACGGAGCTCCGGAACAGGCCCCAAGATGGGATCTCGTGGATACAGAAAGTTACGGCGGTGGAATTAGGGTTTTGGCTCCGTATCTGATCGTTTGGGGGTACGTAGGTACATATAGGAGGAAGGAGTACGTCGGTGGAGCAACAGGGGGCCCACGAGGGTGGAGGGCGCGCCTGGGGGGTAGGCGCGCCCCCTACCTCGTGGCCTCCTGTTTTGTGTCTTGACGTAGGGTCCAAGTCTCCTGAGTCTTGTTCGTTGAGAAAATCACGTTCCCGAAGGTTTCATTCCGTTTGGACTCCGTTTGATATTCCTTTTCTTCAAAACCCTAAAACAGGCAAAAAAACAGCAATTCTGGGCTGGGCCTCCGGTTAATAGGTTAGTCCCAAAAATAATATAAAAGTGGATAATAAAGTCCAATAATGTCCAAAATTGTAGATAATATAGCATGGAGAAATCAAAAATTATAGATACGTTGGAGACGTATCAAGCATCCCCAAGCTTAATTCCAGCTCCTCCTCGAGTAGGTAAATGATAAAAACAGAATTTTTGATGTGGAGTGCTACATGGCATAATTTTAATGTAATTCTTCTTAATTGTGGTATGAATATTCAGATCCGAAAGATTCAAGATAAAAGTTTTAATATTGACATAAAAATAATAATACTTCAAGCATACTAACAAAGCAATCATGTCTTCTCAAAATAGCATGGCCAAAGAAAGTTATCCCTACAAAATCATATAGTCTGGCTATGTTCCGTCTTCACCACACAAAATATTTAAATCATGCACAACCCCGATGACAATCCAAGCAATTGTTTCATACTTTTAGTGTTCTCAAACTTTTTTCAATCTTCACGCAATACATGAGCGTGAGCCATGGATATAGCACTATAAGTGGAATAAAATGGGGGCTATGGAGAAGACAAAAAGGGAGAAGATAGTCTCACATCAACTAGGCGTATCAACGGGCTATGAAGATGCCCATCAATAGATATCAATGTGAGTGAGTAGGGATTGCCATGCAACGGATGTACTAGAGCTATAAGTGTATGAAAGCTCAACAAAAGAAACTAAGTGGGTGTCCATCCAACTTGCTTGCTCATGAAGACCTAGGGTATTTTGAGGAAGCCTATCATTGGAATATACAAGCCAAGTTCTATAATGAAAAATTCCCACTAGTATATGGAAGTGATAACATAGGAGACTCTCTATCATGAATATCATGGTGCTACTTTGAAGCACAAGTGTGGTAAAAGGATAGTAACATTGTCCCTTCTCTCTTTTTCTCTCATTTTTATTATTTGGGCCTTTTCCCTTTTTATGGCCTCTTTTATTTCTCTCCCTTTTTTTATTTTTCGTCCGGAGTCTCATCTCGACTTGTGGGGGAATCATAGTCTCCATCATCCTTTCCTCACTGGGACAATGCTCTAATAATGATGATCATCACACTTTTATTTTCTTACAACTCAACAATTACAACTCGATACTTAGAACAAAATATGACTCTATATGAATGCCTCCGGCGGTGTACCGGGATGTGCAATGAATCAAGAGTGACACGTATGAAAGAATTATGAATGGTGGCTTTGCCACAAATACGATGTCAACTACATGATCATGCTAAGCAATATGACAATGATGGTGTGTGTCATAATAAACGGAACGGTGGAAAGTTGCATGGAAATATATCTCGGAATGGCTATGGAAATGCCATAATAGGTAGGTATGGTGGCTGTTTTGAGGAAGGTATATGGTGGGTGTATGATACCGGCGAAACGTGCGCGGTATTAGAGAGGCTAGCAAAGGTGGAAGGGTGAGAAAAGTGTGTATAATCCATGGACTCAACATTAGTCATAAAGAACTCATATACTTATTGAAAAAATCTACAAGTTATAAAAGAAAAGTATTACACGCATGCTCCTAGGGGGATAGATTGGTAGGAAAAGACCATCGCTCGTCCCCGACCGCCACTCATAAGAAAGACAATCAAAAAATAAATCATGCTCCGACTTCATCACATAACGGTTCACCATACGTGCATGCTACGGGAATCACAAACATTAACACAAGTATTTATCAAATTCACAACTACTCAACTAGCATAACTCTAATATCACCATCTTCATATCTCAAAACAATCATCAAGCATCAAACTTCTCATAGCATTCAACACACTCATAAGGAAGTTCTTTTACTATTCTTGAATTCCAAGCATATAAGGATTATTTAAGCAAATTACCATGATATTTAAGACTCACAAAATAATCTAAGTGAAGCATGAGAGACCAATAGTTTCTATAAAACAAATCCACCACCGTGCTCTAAAAGATATAAGTGAAGTACTAGAGCAAAACTATATAACTCAAATGATATAAGTGAAGCACATAGAGTATTCTAACAAATTCCAAATCATGTATGGCTCTCTCAAAATGTGTATACATCAAGGATGATTGTGGTAAACTAAAAAGTAAAGACTCAAATCATACAAGATGCTCCAAGCAAAACACATATCATGTGGCGAATAAAAATATAGCTCCAAGTAAAGTTACCGATAGAAGTAGACGAAAGAGGGGATGCCTTCCGGGGCATCCCCAAGCTTTGGCTTTTAGGTGTCCTTAGATTATCTTGGGGGTGCCATGGGCATCCCCAAGCTTAGGCTCTTGCCACTCCTTGTTCCATAATCCATCAAATCTTTACCCAAAACTTGAAAAGTTCACAACACAAAACTCAAAGTAGAAAATCTCGTGAGCTCCGTTAGCGAAAGAAAACATAAGACCACTTCAAGGTACTGTAATGAAATAATTCTTTATTTATATTGGTGTTAAACCTACTGTATTACAACTTCTATATGGTTTATAAACTATTTTACTAGCAATAGATTCATCAAAATAAGCAAACAATGCACGAAAAACAGAATCTGTCAAAAACAGAACAGTCTGTAGTAATCTGTAGCTAGCGCAAGATCTGGAACCCCAAAAATTCTAAAATAAATTTCTGGACGTGAGGAATTTATCTATTAATCATCTGAAAAAACAATTAACTAAATATAACTTTTAAAATAAAAATTGCAGCAGTTCTCGTGAGCGCTAAAGTTTCTGTTTTTTACAGCAAGTGTAACAAGACTTTCCCCAAGTCTTCCCAACGGTTCTACTTGGCACAAACACTAATTAAACACAAAAAACACAACCAAAACAGAGGATAGATAAATTATTTATTACTAAACAGGAGCAAAAAGCAAGGAATAAAAATAAAATTGGGTTGCCTCCGAACAAGCGCTATCGTTTAACGCCCCTAGCTAGGCACAACAAATAAGGATAGATCTAGGTATTGCCATCTTTGGTAGGCAATCCATAAGTGGCTCTCATAATAGATTCATAAGGTAATTTAATTTTTATTTCTAGGAAATTGTTCCATGCCTTTCCTTAATGGAAATTGGAATCTAATATTTCCTTCCTTCATATCAATAATTGCACCAATCGTTCTAAGGAAAGGTCTACCAAGAATAATAAGACATGAAGGATTGCAATCTATGTCAAGAACAATAAAATCTACGGGCACATAATTCCTATTTGCAACAATAAGAACATCAATAATTCTTCCCATAGGTTTCTTAATAGTGGAATCCGAAAGGTGCAAGTTTAGACAGCAATCATGAAAATCACGGAAACCTAACAAATCACACAAAGTCTTTGGAATCGTGGAAACACTAGCACCCAAATCACATAAAGCATAGCATTCATGATATTTAATTTTAATTTTAATAGTTGGTTCCCACTCATCATATAGTTTTCTAGGGATAGAAACTTCCAATTCAAGTCTTTCCTCATAAGATTGCATCAAGGCATCAATGATATGTTTAGTAAACGCTTTATTTTGACTATAAGAGTGAGGAGAATTTAGCACGGATTGCAACAAGGAAATACAATCAATCAAAGAGAAATTTTAATAGTTAAATTCCTTGAAATCCATAATAGTGGGTTTAGCAACATCTAGGGTTTTAATTTCTTCAATCCCACTTTTATCAATTTTAGCATCAAGATCAAAAAATTCCGAATTCTTGGAACGCCTTCTAGGTAAAGGTGGATCATATTCAGTCCCATAATTATCAAGATTCATATTGCAAAACAAAGATTTAATAGGGGACACATCAATAACTTTTAGATCTTCATCTTTATTTTCATAGGAACTAGAAGAACACGCTCTTATAAAGGCATCTTTCTTAGCACGCATCCTAGCGGTTCTTTCTTTGCACTCATCAATGGAAATTCTCATGGCTTTGAGAGACTCATTGATATCATGCTTAGGTGAAATAGATCTAAGTTTCAAAGAATCAACATCAAGAGGAATTCTATCAACGTTCCTAGCCAACTCATCAATCTTAAGTAATTTTTCTTCAATCAAAGCATTGAAATTCTTTTGCGAAGTAATAAATTCTTTAATATTAGATTCAAAATCAGAGGGCATCTTACTATAATTTCCATAAGAATTGTTGTACGAATTACCATAATTATTAGAGGGATTACTAGGATAAGGCCTAGGATTAAAATTTCCTCTATACGCGTTGTTACCAAAATTGTTCCTACCAACAAAATTCACATCCATAGACTCATTATTATTCTCAATCAAAGTAGACAAGGGCATATCATTAGGATCAGAAGAAACACTCTTACTAGCAAATAATTTCATAAGTTCATCCATCTTTCCACTCAAAACATTAATTTCTTCTATCGCATGCACCTTTTTATTAGTAGATCTTTCAGTATGCCATTGAGAATAATTAACCATAATATTATCTAGGAGTTTAGTAGCTTCTCCTAAAGTGATTTCCATAAAAGTGCCTCCCGCGGCCGAACCTAAAATATTTCTAGAAGCAAAATTCAATCCGGCATAAATTTTTTGTATAATCATCCACAAATTTAAACCATGAGTAGGGCAATTACGTATCATTAGTTTCATTCTCTCCCAAGCTTGTGCAACATGTTCATGATCAAGTTGCTTAAAATTCATAATATCATTTCTAAGAGAGATGATCTTAGTGGGAGGAAAATACTTAGAGATAAAAGCATCTTTGCACTTGTTCCATGAATCAATACTATTTTTAGGCAAAGACGAAAACCAAGCTTTAGCATGATCTCTAAGCAAAAAAGGGAATAGCTTCAATTTAACAATATCATTATCAACATCTTTCTTCTTTTGCATATCACACAAATCAACGAAGCTATTTATATGGGTAGCGGCATCTTCACTAGGAAGGTCGGAAAACGGATCTTTCATGACAAGATTCAGCAAAGCAGTATAAATTTCACAAAATTCAGCATCGGTAAGAGGAGCAATCTGAGTGCTAATAAAATCATTATTGTTGGTATTGGTGAAGTCACACAATTTAGTGTTATCTTGAGCCATCGTGACAAGCAAGCAAACTAACACACAAGCAAACAAAAAGCAAGCAGGCAAAAAGAGGCAAATAGAGAAAGAGAGGGAGGATAGAGAGAGGGGGGGCGAATAAAACGGCAAGGGTAAAGTGGGGGATAGGAAAACGAGAGGCAAATGGCAAATAATGTAATGCATGAGATAAGAGTATGTGATGGGTACTTGGTATATTGACTTTTGCGTAGACCTCCCTGGCAACGGCGCCACAAATCCTTCTTTCTACCTCTTGAGCACTGCGTTGGTTTTCCCCGAAGAGGAAGGATGATGCAGCAAAGTAGCGTAAGTATTTCCCTCAGTTTTTGAGAACCAAGCTATCAATCCAGTAGGAGGCTACGCGCCAGTCCCTCGTACCTGCACAAAACAAATAAATCCTCGCAACCAACGCGATAAGGGGTTGTCAATCCCTACACGGCCACTTACGAGAGTGAGATCTGATAGATATGATACGATAATATTTTTGGTATTCTTATGATAAAGATGCAAAGTAAAATAAAAGTAAAATAAAAGCAAAGGAAATAACTAAGTATTGGAAGATTAATATGATGAAGATAGACCCGGGGGCCATAGGTTTCACTAGTGGCTTCTCTCGAGAGCATAAGTATTCTACGGTGGGTGAACAAATTAATATTGAGCAATTGACAGAATTGAGCATAGTTATGAGAATATCTAGGTATGATCATGTATATAGGCATCACGTCCGAGACAAGTAGACCGACTCCTGCCTGCATCTACTACTATTACTCCACTCATCGACCGCTATCCAGCATGCATCTAGAGTATTAAATTAATGAAAACAGAGTAACGCCTTAAGCAAGATGACATGATGTAGAGGGATAAACTCATGCAATATGATGAAAACCCCATCTTGTTATCCTCGATGGCAACAATACAATACGTGCCTTGCTGCCCCTACTGTCACTGGGAAAGGACACCGCAAGATTGAACCCAATGCTAAGCACTTCTCCCATTGCAAGAAAGATCAATATAGTAGGCCAAACCAAACTGATAATTCGAAGAGACTTGCAAAGATAATCAATCATACATAAAAGAATTCAGAGAAGATTCAAATATTGTTCATAGATAGACTTGATCATAAACCCACAATTCATCAGTCTCAACAAACACACCACAAAAAGAAGATTACATCGAATAGTTCTCCACAAGAGAGGGGGAGAACATTGTATTGAGATCCAAAACGAGAGAAGAAGCCATCTAGCTACTAGCTATGGACCCGTAGGTCTGAGGTGAACTACTCACACTTCATCGGAGGGGCTATGGTGTTGATGTAGAAGCCCTCCGTGATCGATGCCCCCTCGGGCGGAGCTCCGGAATAGGCCCCAAGATGGGATCTCGTGGATACAGAAAGTTAGGGTGGTGGAATTAGGGTTTTGGCTCCGTATCTGATCGTTTGGGGGTACGTAGGTATATATAGGAGGAAGGAGTACGTCGATGGAGCAACAGGGGCCCCACAAGGGTGGAGGGCGCGCCTGGGGGGCGGTAGGCGCGCCCCCTACCTCATGGCCTCCTCTTTTGTGTCTTGACGTAGGGTCCAAGTCTCCTGAGTCTTGTTCGTTGAGAAAATCACGTTCCCGAAGGTTTCATTCCGTTTGGACTCCGTTTGATATTCCTTTTCTTCAAAACCCTAAAACAGGCAAAAAACAGCAATTCTGGGCTGGGCCTCTGGTTAATAGGTTAGTCCCAAAAATAATATAAAAGTGGATAATAAAGCCTAATAATGTCCAAAACAGTAGATAATATAGCATGGAGCAATCAAAAATTATAGGTACGTTGGAGACGTATCACACTCCAACCCCGGCAAGCCAAGGTTGCCGGGGGCTGCAGACGCAAGAACCCAACCACGGCAAGCCAAGGCTGCCGCGGGCTGCAGACCCAGATAAGTTCTTTATCCCCTGTTGTGCATTTCCATATGGAGTTGGGCGTGTGAAACCTCGTTTTTATTCCTAGGCCGCCGTGCTCCCTCTTTTTCCTACACCCAAGGACTATTCCCTGGATCAGGACTGGGTCATAGTCGCGGTGACAAGGAAATAGACGACGGGTCTAAACCCTACCTCGCCCCTGCCTCCGCCGAAGGCGTGAGAATGGTCGAATGAGGTAGGGGGACGGCAAGGCCTGTTGCCGGGCGACAATGTTTATCTTAAAAATAACAAGGATTCGCTCCTTGGCATGGGCCTCGCTCACGCACAAAGAACCCGACAAGAACCCTTTTTAAATTAAAAACATCGCATCCAGGTATAGTTCATACGGAATGAAAAACATGAGCAAGGGGATTACAAGTTTGAAATTGAACAAGTGCCCGCAGGATTACAAACTAAAAATAGATAAGATGCCCATAATCCCTTTCTTGTCCCTCTTGTTAGAAGATGGAACGAGACAGCAGGAGGGCAAAAAGAATGCCTAGGTGAGGTACGAGCAACAGAAGACACCAAGAGAACATCCCGGTGCAGGTAGAGGAGCCGAAAGATGAGGCAGTGGTGCCCACATACTCCGACTTGACGGCCGCGACCCGCCTTCTTCGTCTTCTCCGGCCCTCCTACGCCAGCGGCCCAAGGAGGCGACGGGGAACATGCCGATGGAGAGCTTGACGAGGAAGGCCCTCGGTAGGGCGCACGACGGAGGGAGGGGAGACACGGTCAGTCAGAGACAAGGTCGACGTGCCCCCGCTCGACGCTCTCATCGTCGCGGTCGCTATCCTTCTCATCACTCCCACTTGAAGAGGAATCTTCATCGTCAGAGGAGCTATCCACGCAGCACTTCAGGCGAGTCCCAGAATCTGTAAAGACCTTGACAGAGAGTAGGCCGTTCTCCATTAATTTGAAATAGAGAACAAGCCCCGCCGTCAGGATATGGATGCGAGCAAAGGTCTTCCACCCGCGGTGAAGATACATGACTTGAGGGGCGGGGAAGTCGACACCGACCGGCGTGCTGCCGTTCCCGCAGCCCCTCATGTGCAACCTCAGGGTCTGGGGTGGGTCGAGCTCCATCTCCCGAGTGAATGGCGTAGGAAGATGAAGGCGACGACGCGGTGGCCGATGCAGCCTGATGAAGAACTCGCGGGGCTGGTCCCCGACGTGGCCCTCCGTTGGGAGAGGCATTGCTGGCGGAGGCAGAGCCGGTGCGCCGCCTTATCCGCCCCTCCCCCGGGCGCTATGCCGACCTTGGCCTGGTTCCCTCCCCCTCCCTCTCGTGGTCGGCTCCACCGCCGCGGCCTCTTGGGGAGGAGGTACGCGCTGTCGAGCGGAGACCCTCGCCGCCACCGTCGAAGGGCCGGCACCTCCTCTCGTCATGGCAGATGGAAGAAAAGAGCCAAGGTGGAAGGAGATAGATGATGAAAGAGTACGGGATGCCATCCCCCTTCTGCCCCTTATAAAGGGTCGGGGCTCGGCCTCCCCGCTCAACCAATCCAGCCATCTGGGGGAGTAGGGAATCGACAGTCAGCGGCGGTTTTTTCGTGAAATTTTTACAACTTGCTGATTGGGATGATCCAAACGATACACCATTGGAAAGATGTCGTTGAGATGCAACTTTTTCATGTAGAACACACTCTCTAATTCCTTATGGTTTACGCATAGTTTTAAAAATAGTGAAACACGGACACTCTCTTTTTCACGACACCAAAATCGACGAGTGAGCTGCATCAGACAAAAAAAGCGCACTGCTTCAAACAAAAAAACGCAATGCATCAACGGGCAAGTGAACCGCATTACTTAGTGTGTATTTTTCTTACTTTATGAATAAGAGAGATCGCGGAGACGAGGACAAGTGAACCACAGTATATATCGAGTAAACTACATAATTGTTGTCTTTTTGTAAATTCATCTGGACTACATGGTCAACATTAGTGAGCTACATGGTTAACGTTAGTGTAGTGCATCATTTTTTATCTGTTCATCTTGTCCTGCAAAATATAGTTAACTGACCCGCAGGTGTGTAATGCATCACAGCAACCATGAACTTCATTGGTTTTTTTTTTGCAAAGTGCACGGCAAAGATGTTCTTAGTGAGCTGCATCAATTTTTAAGAAATTATACACCAACGTCCTTACAATTTTGCAAAAAACTATTCCCCCCAAAGTAATATAAAAGTGAACTCCACTGTGCAATTTTTTTTACAAAGTGAACTCCTTTGTAAAATGCACTGCGCTGTAATTTTGGACTGAAGGCGGAGGTGGAGTTCTGGATCATACACAAAATTTTCAAACAAAAAGCAATGAACTGCACAAAAGAAGCCCTGAACCAAAAACTATGCAAAACACTTTCAAATTGAACCACGACCTCCCGGCCAGAGGAGCACTCGGCCTCGATCGAACTGCAATAGAGAACCAACCGAGCTGCACTGTAGCGAGAGGTGACCCTCCTCATGGACAAAGGGAACTACAACCACGGTCAACCAAACAGCATGGCGGCACTGCCGATTGTAACACCCCGAGTGTCATGCTACAGTAATCCCCTGTTAATGGTGACATGCCATCTTGTTACTGTTGCTAATCTTCACTTGATCCAAATCACAATTCAAATTCAAATCCCATCTAAAGTCAAAAAATTCATATTTGCCAAACCTGAAAACAAAAATGTTCGTGATGTTGCAAATAATCTGCAAGTATTTGTCTTGGAGAAATCAACCCTGGTTGGATTACTAAAATGCCCCTATAAATATTATAAGTGGTCCAACAGCTAATAAATTGGCCTTTTAAAAATAAGCAACTATTTATTTAACTCCATTTGCCCTCAAACTTTTTTTCCGAGCATAAATTATTCTATGGTAATTGTGTGAAAAAATCCATGTGCGACAAAAATGGTTTGAAAGCTTATTTAAATAGAAAGCAGTAGCTACCTTTTAAAAAAAAGAAAAGTAAAACTGAAATTGCTCTATGCACTTTTGGCCCACCAGAAAGAAGAAACTAGAGGCCCAACCTAACCTACCAAGCATCTCCTTCCTTACGCTACAGTGGAGGCAGGGGGTGGCCGTGGCGGCCATCCCACGGCCATGGCCACGTGCCGGCCATCGCCGACCTCCCCGGTGCCCCCCCCTTGACTGAGTAATCCCCTCTTTCTTCCCCCATCTCTTTCTCTCGATCTGAAGCGCGCCCGAGGGCCGCCGTCCCCATGTCGTCGTCGATGTCGCGGCCACCATGCTCCCCACGCTGCGAGAAGATGTCCAGGAGAACCATCACGGTCTACTCCGTCCATCCCGAGGACCAAATCAAGCGAGGACGACCTGTGCACTCGCCATCGAGGCCATCTTTGTCGCGTACATCGCCGGCGTTCGTTGTCCTTTGCCACAGCTCCGGTCCGTCCCCGGCCTCCCCGACCTCGCCAACGAGCTCGCAGTGAGCTTCTCCTCCATCTCCCCCTGTTTTCCCCTTCGATCTGATGCCGTAGGCTGCTCGCCCTATCGTGCCCGAAGCTCTGTGCACGCAGCCATGCTCAGCCGCCCGTGGCCGCGCCCCTGACCGCGTCCGTTTGCGCATGCGTGCGCCCGCCGCGCCCTGGCCATGTGCCCGCGCTCGCCCTACTGCATCTTTCTCCTTGTAGTGCCGCTGCTGCGCCGCTGTTGCTGCTCGGCTACTGCTATTGCTGCTTGCTGCGGCTGCAGCTGCTCCCTGCTCTGCTCGCCACTACGCTGCCGGCTGCGCTGCTCCGCGTATTGCTCTTGCTGCTGCTGGTATTGCTTGCTTGCCGCTTCTACTACCTACTGCTGCCGCTACTTAGCTGCTGCTCTAGCCGCTACAAATGGCCATGGCTGCGGACATGTGCTGTGCGTGTGTGCGCACAAGCCGTGAGGCTGGCTGTGCCTCTGGCCGGCCATGTGCAAAGTAGTTTAGGGCTAACTACTAGTTAGATTAACTACTAGTCTATGACAAGTGGAACCCTGGACTAATTAATCTAATTAAATGGAATATTTTAGTTGCTTCCTATGACATGTGGGCCACACACTCCCCATTTGACTAGTCAGGTTGATTTGGTCAACTCGTTTTAAAATAAATTCAAAATTTCATAAGTTGTCTTAAACTTGAAATTTTAATATAAAATAATCCGTAACTCGGATGAAATTTTTTTATATATGAAAGTTGCTCAGAACGACGAGACGAATCCGAATACACAGTCAGTTCATCTGTCACATGCCCCTAGCATGCTGAACATGGAACTTTTCCCTCTCTTTCATTTGTCCGGAAAATGCCTAACACCAGGAGAATCCCTCCGGATGTTTTCCCTCTCCGTGTATTGCCATGTTATGCATTAGGATGCTTTGTTTGCTTTATATTTATTGTTTCTTCCCCCTCTTCTCTCCGGTAGACCCCGAGACCGATGCTGCCCCTGTGATCGACTACGTCGACGACTACACTTCTTCCTTTTCAGCAGAGCTTCCAGGCAAGCCCCCCTTTGATCATCTCGATATCGCCCATCCCATTCTCTCATGCTTGCATTAGATTTTGCTACTGTTATTGTTTGCTCCTATTCTGCTGCATAGCCTGTTTATTGTAACCTGCTATTGTTACCTACCTTCTTATCCTAAACTGCTTAGTATAGGTTGGTTAGAGACCCATCAGTGACCCCCTCACTTGACCCGACTGCCCCGCTGGATTATCAGAAGACCCGATCAACGGGATTGAAGGCCAGGCCCCGACACCTCACGTCACATCACGCCCCTTTGTTGCTCGACTCTGCAGAGTTACCATCAAGTGCCGAGGTTGGAACCTCATACATCACTCCTGATGAGATCTCTGTAGAGTAGCTATTCGGTCGTGGTCATCGAGGGTGATTTCCTCCTTAACCACTTCCGATACGACTCTGTCGTGCAACCCCTCAAGTGTGAACCTCGAGCGTGGTTCCTCTTACGTTCACCTTGATGTTTACATCGAGTGGAAATCCGACAAGGGTGATTCCTCAGGTTTTCCCCCTTGGTGTTAAACACACGGTTACTATGGTTACTATGAATTTGCACTGGACCCTGTTACTAAAGACGGGTTGGCCCTGAAGGGTACCCGCGCGAGCTTAATTGCGAGGATGTGGAGTCGGGCGGACCTAGAAGGTGCCCGCGAGATAATTACGAGGCGTGGCCGGGCATTCCTAGCCCTTGTCGCAAGTCCTCGATACGGGGCAACGGGGTCACATCTTTCGTGAGTCTCTGCTTGTTACCGCGCGTTCCTAATCCACTACGATTTGGATATTTGATCCGAGGGGCCTCTGGCCTGATAGCACTAACCATCACGTGGGCATAGTATGGGCGTTCTGCGTCGTATGCATCAGCCGAAGCTTAATAGACGTCGGTGACTGAGCGGCGCGCGCCGGGTTGGACTGCGTAAGCACCTGCCTTGTTGAAGGAGGTAGCTAGGTCTGCTCATCGGCCGCCCACGCAACGTGCAGGAGTTCCCGGGGAGATGGCCCATGACCCCTGGGGGTATAGGTTTAGTCCGGCGTGCTGACCTCTCTATTAAGCCTAGGTCGGGTTGCGGCATATTGTTTGGCCGAGGCCGGGCATGACCCAGGAAAGTGTGTCCGGCCGGAGTTAATCGAGCATGGTGGGTAAGTTGGTGCACCCCTACAGGGAAGAAAACATCTATCGATAGCCTGTCCTACGGTAACGGACACTTGGAGTTGTATCCCGATCGATACAACTAGAACTGGATACTTGAGATGAGACCTGGATATGAGTATTGGATTGTGATGATAACTGGATAGTATGGCTCTGGGATTGCTTTCTCGCAGGGAGTCGAGAGAGGATCTCTGGCCGAGGTTGATAACACTTCTACTACTTTACTTTATGCTACTCTACTCCCTCCTATTGCTGCAAGATGGTGGGTTCGAGAAGATGCTAGTCTTCGATAAGCTAGTCTTTCCCCCTTCTCTTCTGGCATTCTGCAGCTCAGTCCACATATACAGCCTTCCTTTGATAATGTTGCATATGTAGTGTAGATCCTTGCTTGCGAGTACTTTGGATGAGTACTCACGGTTGCTTTGCTTCCCCCTTTCCCCCTTCTTT
>NC_053027.1:278514133-278575391 GCF_003073215.2 Triticum urartu
GTTAGTCCCAAAAATCAAATAAAATAGCATATAAATGAATATAAAACATCCTAGATGGATAATATAATAGCATGGAACAATCAAAAATTATAGATACGTTGGAGACGTATCAATCATCCCCAAGCTTAATTCCTGCTCGTCCTCGAGTAGGTAAATGATAAAAATAGAATTTTTGATGTGGAATGCTACCTAACATATTCATCAATGTAATCTTCTCTATTGTGGCAAGAATATTCAGATCCATAAGATTCAAGACAAAATTTTAATATTGACATAAAATAATAATACTTCAAGCATACTAACAAAGTAATCATGTCTTCTCAAAATAACATGGCCAAGGAAAGTTATCCCTACAAAATCATATACTCTGGCTATGCTCTATCTTCATTACAGAAAATATTTAAATCATGCACAACCCCAATGACAAGCCAAGCAATTGTTTCATACTTTTGATGTTCTCGAACTTTTTCAATCTTCACGCAATACATGAGTGTGAGCCATGGACATAGCACTATAGGTGGAATAGAATGGTGGTGTTGGAGAAGACAAAAAGGAGAAGACAGTCTCACATCAACTAGGCGTATCAACGGGCTATGGAGATGCCCATCAATAGATATTAATGTGAGTGAGTAGGGATTGCCATGCAACGGATGCACTAGAGCTATAAGTGTATGAAAGCTCAAAAAGAAACTAAGTGGGTGTGCATTCAACTCGCTTGCTCACGAAGACCTAGGGCATTTTGGGGAAGCCCATCATTGGAATATACAAGCCAAGTTCTATAATGAAAAATTCCCACTAGCATATCAAAGTGAGAACATAGGAGACTCTCTATCATGAAGATCATGGTGCTACTTTGAAGAACAAGTGTGGTAAAAGGATAGTAGGATTGCCCCTTCTCTGTTTTCCTCCCATTTTTTTTGTTTTTTGAGCCTTCTTCTATGGCCTCTTTTTTCTCCTTTTTAATTTTTCGTCTGGAGTCTCATCCCGAGTTGTGGGGGAATCATAGTCTCCATCATCCTTTCTTCACATGGGACAATGCTCTAATAATGATGACCATCACACTTTTATTTACATACAACTCAAGAATTACAACTCGATACTTAGAACAAAATATGACTCGATGTGAATGCCTCCGTTGGTGTACCGGGATGTGCAATGAATCAAGAGTGGCATGTATGAAAGAATTATGAATGGTGGCTTTGCCACAAATACAATGTCAACTACATGATCATGCAAGCAATATGACAATGATGGAGCATGTCATAATAAACGGAATGGTGGAAAGTGGCACGGCAATATATCTCAAAATGGCTATGGAAATGCCATAATAGGTAGGTATGGTGGCTGTTTTTAGGAGGGTAATGGTGGGTGTTATGGTACCGCTGAAAGTTGCGCGGCACAAGAGAGGCTAGCAATGGTGGAAGGGTGAGAGTGCGTATAATCCATAGACTCAACATTAGTCATAAAGAACTCACATACTTATTGCAAAAATCTATTAGTTATCGAAACAAAGTACTACGCGCATGCTCCTAGGGGGATAGATTGGTAGGAAAAGACCATCGCTCATCCCCGACCGCCACTCATAAGGAAGACAATCAAAAAATAAACCATGCTCCGACTTCATCACATAACAGTTCACCATGCGTGTATGCTACATGAATCACAAACTTTAACACAAGTATTTCTACAATCCACAATTTCTCCACTAGAAAGACTCTAATATCACCATCTTCATATCTCAAAACAATCATAAGGAATCAAACTTCACATAGTATTCAATGCACTCTGTATGAAAGTTTTTATTATACCCATCTTGGATGCCCATCATATTAGGACTAGTTTCATAACCAAAGAAAACCACCATGCTGTTCTAAAGACTCTCAAAATAACATAAGTGAAGCACGAGAGTTCATCTATTTCTTCAAAATAAACCACCGCCGTGCTTTAAAAGGATATAAGTGAAGCACTAGAGCAAATGACAAACTACTCCGAAAGATATAAGTGAAGATCAATGAGTAGTCGAATAATTATGCAACTATGTGAAGACTCTCTAACATTTAAGAATTTCAGATCTTCGTAAATTATTCAAACAGCAAGCAAAACAAAAGAAAATAAAATGACGCTCCAAGCAAAACGCATATCATGTGGTGAATAAAAATATAGCCTCAAGTAAAGTTACCGATGAACGAAGACGAAAGAGGGGATGCCTTCTGGGGCATCCCCAAGCTTAGGCTCTTAGTTATCCTTGAATATTACCTTGGGGTGCCTTGGGCATCCCCAAGCTTAGGCTCTTGCCACTCATTCAACTCGCTTGCTCACGAAGACCTAGGGCATTTTGGGGAAGCCCATCATTGGAATATACAAGCCAAGTTCTATAATGAAAGATTCCCACTAGCATATGAAAGTGAGAACATAGGAGACTCTCTATCATGAAGATCATGGTGCTACTTTGAAGCACATGTGTGGTAAAAGGATAGTAGCATAGCCCCTTCTCTCTATTCCTCTCATTTTTTTGTTTTTTGAGCCTTCTTCTATGGCCTCTTTTTTATCTTTTTTAATTTTTCGTCTGGAGTCTCATCCCGAGTTGTGGGGGAATCATAGTCTCCATCATCCTTTCCTCACATGGGACAATGCTCTAATAATGATGACCATCACACTTTTATTTACTTACAACTCAAGAATTACAACTCGATACTTAGAACAAAATATGACTTGATGTGAATGCCTCCGGTGGTGTACCAGGATGTGCAATGAATCAAGAGTGGCATGTATGAAAGAATTATGAATGGTGGCTTTGCCACAAATACAATGTCAACTACATGATCGTGCAAGCAATATGAAAATGATGGAGCATGTCATAATAAACGGAATGGTGGAAAGTGGCATGGCAATATATATCAGAATGGCTATGGAAATGCCATAACAGGTAGGTATGGTGGCTGTTTTGAGGAGGGTAATGGTGGTTGTTATCGTACCGCCGAAAGTTGCGCGGCACAAGAGAGGCTAGCTATGGTGGAAGGGTGAGAGTGCGTATAATCCATAGACTCAACATTAGTCATAAAGAACTCACATACTTATTGCAAAAATCTATTAGTTATCGAAACAAATTACTACGCGCATGCTCCTAGGGGGATAGATTGGTAGGAAAAGACCATCGCTCGTCCCCGACCGCCACTCATAAGGAAGACAATCAAAATAAATCATGCTTCGACTTCATCACATAACGGTTCACCATACGTGCATGCTACATGAATCACAAACTTTAACACAAGTATTTCTACAATACACAATTTCTCCACTAGCAAGACTCTAATATCACCATCTTCATATCTCAAAACAATCATAAGGAATCAAACTTCACATAGTATTCAATGCACTCTATATGAAAGTTTTTATTATACCCATCGTGGATGCCCATCATATTAGGACTAGTTTCATAACCAAACAAAACCACCATGCTGTTCTAAAGACTCTCAAAATAACATAAGTGAAGCACGAGAGTTCATCTATTTCTTCAAAATAAACCACCGCCGTGCTCTAAAAGGATATAAGTGAAGCACTAGAGCAAATGACAAACTACTCCGAAAGATATAAGTGAAGATCAATGAGTAGTCGAATAATTATGCAACTATGTGAAGACTCTCTAACATTTAAGAATTTCAGATCTTCGTAAATTATTCAAACAGCAAGCAAAACAAAATAAAATAAAATGACGCTCCAAGCAAAACGCATATCATGTGGTGAATAAAAATATAGCCTCAAGTAAAGTTACCGATGAACGAAGACGAAAGAGGGGATGCCTTCTGGGGCATCCCCAAGCTTAGGCTCTTAGTTATCCTTGAATATTACCTTGGGGTGCCTTGGGCATCCCCAAGCTTAGGCTCTTGCCACTCCTTATTCCATAGTCCATCGAATTTTTACCCAAAACTTGAAAACTTCACAACACAAAACTCAACAGAAAACTCGTAAGCTCCGTTAGTATAAGAAAATAAATCACCACTTAGGGTACTGTTGTGAAATCATTCTAAATTCATATTGGTGTAGTATCTACTATATCCCAATTTCTCTATGGTTCATACCCTCCGATACTACTCATAGATTCATCAAAATAAGCAAGTAACACATAGAGAACATAATCTGTCAAAAACAAAACAGTATGTAACAATCTGGAGGTTTCGAATACTTCTTTAACTCCAATTTTGTGAAAAGTTAGGAAGACCAGGACAATTTTTATATAGATCTACTGAAGTTGGAATTGGTATTTTATCGCTCTCTGGTAAAAAATGAAAGTTATTTTCGTGAGTGCATACTTTCTGTTTTTATCAGCAAGACCAAACAACAATCACCCAAGAAGATCCTAAAGGCTTTACTTGGAAAAAACACTAATTAAAACATAAAACACACAATTATAATAGAGGCTAGATAAATTATTTATTACTAAACAGGAACAAAAAGTAAAGAACAAAAATAAAATTGGGTTGCCTCCCAACAAGCACCATCCTTTAATGCCCCTAGCTAGGCATGATGATTTCAATGATGCTCACATAAAAGATAAGAATTGTAGCATAAAGAGAGAATCATGAAGAATACGACTAGCACATTTAAGTCTAACCCACTTCCTATGCATAGGGATTTTGTGAGCAAACAACTTGTGGGAATAAGAATCAACTTGCATATGAAGGTAAAACAAGCAAATCTTCAAGATTTTCAACACATAGAGAGGAAACTTGATATTATTACAATTCCTACAAGCATATGTTCCTCTCTCATAATAATTACCTATAGGATCATAAGCAAATTGAACAATATAGCTATCACAAAACATATTCTTAACACGATCCACATGTATGCAAAGTTGACACTCTTCCAAAATAGTGGGGTTAACATTAACTAAAGTCATGACCTCTCCAAACCCACTTTCATAATTATCACAATAAGATTCAACACCCTCCAAAATAGTGGGATCATTACTTCCTAAAGTTGACACTCTTCCAAACCCACTTTCACCAATATACTCATCATAAATAGGAGGCATGCTATCATCAACATAAATTTGCTCATCAAAACTTGGGGAAAAATATCATATTCATCAAACATAGCACCCCCAAGCTTGTGGATTTGCATATCATTAGCATCATGGATATTCAAGGAATTCATACTAACAACATTGCAATCATGCTCATCATTCAAATATTTAGTGCCAAACACTTTAATGCATTCTTCTTCTAACACTTTGGCACAATTATCGGAATCCTTATTTTCATGAAAGACATTAAAAAGATTAAGCATATGAGGCAACCTTAATTCCATTTTTGTAGTTTTCTTTTATAGACTAAACTAGTGATAAAACAAGAAACTAAAAGATTCGATTGCAAGATCTAAAGATATACCTTCAAGCGCTAACCTCCCAGGAAACGACGCCAGAAAAGAGCTTGATGTCTACTAAGTGCAGAGGTTTGTAGACGTTGTTGGGCCTCCAAGTGCAGAGGTTTGTAGGACAGTAGCAAATTTCCCTCAAGTGGATGACCTAAGGTTTATCAATCCGTGGGAGGCGTAGGATGAAGATGGTCTCTCTCAAACAATCCTGCAACCAAATAACAAAGAGCCTCTTGTGTCCCGAACACACCCAATACTATGATAAATTGTATAGGTGCACTAGTTCGGCGAAGAGATGGTGATACAAGTGCAATATGGATGGTAGATAAAGGTTTTTGTAATCTGAAAATATAAAAACAGCAAGGTAACTAATGATAAAAGTGAGCGAAAATGGTATTGCAATGCGTTGAAACAAGGCCTAGGGTTCATACTTTCACTAGTGCAAGTTCTCTCAACAATAAAAACATAATTGGATCATATATCTATCCCTCAACATGCAACAAAGAGTCACTCCAAAGTCACTAATAGCGGAGAACAAATGAAGAGATTATTGTAGGGTATGAAACCACCTCAAAGTTATTCTTTCTTATCGATCTATTCAAGAGTCTGTAGTAAAATAACAGGAAGCTATTCTTTCTGTTCGATCTATCCTAGAGTTCATAATAGAATAACACCTTAAGACACAAATCAACCAAAACCCTAATGTCACCTAGATACTCCAATGTCACCTCAAGTATCCATGGGTATGATTATACGATATGCATCACACAATCTCAGATTCATCTATTCAACCAATACAAAGAACTTCAAAGAGTGCCCCAAAGTTTCTACCGGACAGTCAAGACGAAAACATGTGCCAACCCATATGCATAAGTTCACGAGGTCACGAAACTCGAAAGTTGATCACCAAAACATACATCAAATGGATCACGTGAATATCTCATTGTCACCATAGATAAGCACATGCAATACATACATTAAGTGTTCTCAAATCCTTAAAGAATCAATTCGACAAGATAACTTCAAAGGGAAAACTCAATTCGTCACAAGGAGATAGAGGAGGAGAAACATCATAAGATCCAACTATAATAGCAATGCTCGCGATACATCAAGATCATGTCGAATCAAGAACACGAGAGAGAGAGATCAAACACATAACTACTGGTACATACCGTCAGCCCCGAGGGTGAACTACTCCCTCCTCATCATGGAGAGCGCCGAGATGATGAAGATGGCCACCGGAGAGGGATCCCCCCTCCGACAAGGTGTCGGAACGGCTCTAGATTGGTTTTCGGTGGCTATAGAGGCTTGCGGCGACGGAACTCCCGATCTAGGTTATTCTCTAGAGGTTTCTGTATTTATTGGAATTTTTGGAGTTGGGAATAGGTCAGGGAGGTGCCCGAGTCGTCCACGAGATAGGGAGGCACGCCCAGGGGGTTAGGGCGCGCCCCCACCCTCGTGGACGGCCCGGGACTCTTTTGGCCCAACTCTTTTACTCCGGGGGCTTCTTTTGGTCCATAAAAAATCATCAAAAATTGGCACGTCAATTAGACTCTGTTTGGTATTCCTTTTCTGTAAAACTCAAAAACAAGGAAAAAACAAAAACTGGCACTGGGCTCTAGGTTAATAGGTTAGTCCCAAAAATCATAAAAAATAGCATATAAATGCATATAAAACATCCTAGATGGATAATATAATAGCATGGAACAATAAAAAATTATAGATACGTTGGAGACGTATCAGGCTGCAATTTTGTATTGTCTTCCATGTGAGAAATAAACCGAATTTATCTTTACAAAATACATGAGAAAGAATACAATTGCTATATTTCCAAGTTGTCAGGCATGCTTGGTTTGGTTATACATTGTGCAATGTGGTGCTCAGTTAACGTTTGGTTCATTTGTGTAGTGGTGTTTACTTAACTGTTTGGTTCAATTCTGCAATCCGATGTTCAATAGTTGTGGGTGAATTCTGTTATTGTATACCATGTGAGGAATAAATTAAATTTGGCTATAGTAAATACATGAGAAACAAATACAATTGCTATATTTCCAAGTTGTTAAGCATGCTTGGTTTGGTTAACTGTCTGATCTTCTATTAGGAGTATGTTATATTGTGCAATGTGGTGCTCAGTTAATGTTTGGTTCATTTGTTGTAGTGTTTAGTTAACTGCTTGGTTCAATTCTGCAATGCGATGTCCAATTGTCGTTGGTAGAATTTTGTATTGTTGTGCATGTGAAGAATAAATCGAATTTGGCTGCACTTAATACATGAGAAACATATACAGGTACTATATTTCCTCGTTCTTAATCATGCTTGATTTGGATAAATGGGTTTTCCATGTGGCTTGAATTAATCTGATGAATCTGCAATGTGCTTATATTTAATCAACATATTTTACTGATAGCATGCGAACCCTTACTTAACCTGATGACTAACTACCTTATATGTGTACCAGGGAAACAATGGGAATCACTAAGGTTTACAATCAAAGTTAGCACATGCATGGTTTGTTTTCTAATAGCACATTATTGTGCAATTGCAGGAACCATTCTGGTATTTAGGTTTTCAACAATTTGGTCTTACACATGTAGGTCCTGCTGTCAGAGGTTTTGACCCACTATTCGACCCTTTTTGCATATGGGGAAATGAGTTGTCCATGAATATCAATCAAGTTAAGAAACTTAGAAAGACTGTTAGGATAAATAAATTAGCGACAAAAAACAACAAGATCTTTGTCTGCACAATGAAGAAGACATTAGTTCACTACAAGATGGTACTAACTATTATACCTTGCCTTTTTTTATTCCTTTGCCCCATTTCCAATATAGAGAAGATATTTATGCACATCCTTGTTTTCAAGCCTTTCCAAAGCAGTTCACTGATGATTACCCCTCAAACCACCTCTATGGTCAGGAGGCGAGGAAGGTTTTCAAACAACACCCACGGTTCAATATTGCAGTGTTTCTGAAGAGGACGAAGGACGGACGGTCAGTCATCCACAGGCACTGGCCTAAAGTTGCAAAGACCGTCAACATTATTGAAGGATCAATATTTGCCTTCCGCTTCAGCAGTTTACAGATGAGATGCATCTGTCTATATACCGTCTATGATGCTAATTTCGAAAGGTTCTACATGTTGCATGTGAAACTTGGCGCTGGTGAAGTTGTGTAATGGGGTAGCTGAGTGCTGAAGCTATATCATGTTGTACTCTGATGTATTTCAATTATGAAATCATGCTTCCTTAATATGGAAATGAAATATGTTATGTGCTTAATATGAATATCAATTAGATTAATAAATGGATTATTAATAATAGGGAAATTAGCCTGCTAATGGTGAATTAGCTTGCTAATTGGGTTTTGCTATTGCAAATGGTTATTCATAAGATACCGTGGGCGACGACCTCAGGCAACGCACACAGTTTGTAGGAATAAATCGTGTTGGATCATTGAACAATCACACATGACCTTCTCTTGAAAACTGTTTGTGTTAGGCCACCTTGCGCAAACGTTTACGACATAAAAACTGTGTGTGATGGACAGCCTTTGCCACACAGTTTCTTCTACGCACCATGGGTGATGCATTCAATAACGCAAATGATAAAATTGTTAATATCGTGTGCAAAGACAATGCTTTCACAAACAATTTAACGGGGAAATGTGTGTGTGATGTACCTATGAACGGAAATGTTTTCCTTGGAGTGACTATGTGGGATGTACATACGAATGAAAACGTTTAGCGGGGACTGACTGTGGGATGTACCTGCGACCAGAAACAATTTCACCTCTATAAATGGATTTTTTTAGCTCTACTGTACGCATTTTCCGTATTTGAGCGCTCGCCGGTCGCACACGACCTCATTTTGCTGAGCGCGTGTGCCAGGAGGGCATATCCCCGACGGTTTCTGGGTCGTGTGGGAAGGACCCCCCTATCGCCGTCACTCACTGGGCGACAGTTCCAAATGTCATCGCGGAAAGGGATTAAAAATCGTTTGTATAGCACCGACGCGCACCAGTGATGTTTGTTGAATCACAATGATTGTGTTAACTACAAAAAAAATACACTTCCGTGATGATACGTGTTTGTCACAGTAGGTCACATTTTCTGTCATGCTTGTACATCCATGACAAACTTATGACAAAATCAAGATAGTTATACCTATGCTGTCGTAGAAGTGTTCCATGACATTACCAAAATTATCATCACGGAAGTCTCCACTTCCATGACGATAAATCGCGCGTCACAGAAGTGCTTTCGTCAAGGGTGACCGACATGTGATATCCACCCTAACGGAACACCGTTAAGCTATCGGGTCCGGTTTTGGATCCAATAACCCGTTAACAGACCTGACCAATGGGGATTTTCCACGTGCAAAATCATCATTGGCTGGAGGAAACACGTGTCGGCTCACCGTTGGGACAGATGCCATCTACTCATTGGACCCAAAGCGCCTATGATACGTCGACACGTGGCACAGCCCAACAGAGGCCCATTCCTGTGAAAAGGCCGGCCCTTTTGACTTGGTCAAAAGGTGCCGGGCCGGCCCATGGCAAGCTTGTTAACGGCCTGTTCACATATAGCCTATTTGCAGCCCACTAACCCAGGGCCCGTTTATGGCCTATCTGAATTAGTCCTTGTAGCGTCATCTGGGCCGTCCAATATAATTCCAGCCCGTTTTAACTTCCGGCCCATGACGTCTTTTGGCCCATATGAGGCCCTTAGTAACCCTCGGCCCATTAACGGCCCGTGGTAAAACTGGCCCGTAATGAACAGTGTATCACTTTATACCCATTAATGGCCCATTATTCCGTTGGGCCATTTCCAGCCCATGTTATCTCTCGGCCTTCTCAGGGCCCATTTATTCTTGGGCTCATTTCCAGCATTCGTTTTTCTTTCGGCCCGTTACTGTCATTTTGTGCTTGTGGGCCAAATACAGCATGTGGTTACAGTCAGCCCGTTTGTGGCCCGTTAATACGTTGGGCTATTTTCATAGCATCATCAAATACGGCTTATTAACGACGGCCCATTATGGTTGGCCCATGAACGGATGATTTCAACTCTAGCCCATTTTATGACCATAATGTGGTCTGTTATTGGCCCATGTTTGGCCAACCGATCATACGGCCCGTAGAAGGCCCATAGATGATACGGCCAATAGAAGGCCCATTGTGTCTACGCCCCGTAGATGGCCCATTGTTTCTACGGCCCTTAGAAGGCCCATTGTTTCTACGGCCCGTAGGAGGCCCATGTTAACTACAGTAAATATGTAGCCCATTGTTAATGTGGCCTAGTTTTAAAAAATAGGTTATTGCGGCCACTAGCAAACCGCGGAAAAAGAACTGCACTGACTACAAGGAAAAAAATAAACAAGACAATAGAAATAAATAAGCAAGCAACTTACGCCAGGGTATCATGGCTATTACACATATTACATCCACTGGGCATCAAAGTTCAGCACAAGTGCAAATATAGGGAACAAAGCAGCATACAAATGGTGCAGCAAAACAAGTCCAGAACTGAAACCACTTCAGAAGAGCTCAAGAAACAATATCCTAGGTACCTATAATGCAGGCAAGATGCTTAGCAAGCTTATTAACTTTCTCTTGTTTGGCGCTTAAATTCTCCAGCACTTGTTGTTGCACCAGAAAGTATGTATCTAAATTCTGCAGGGACTTCCTCAGTACTTCGGCTTCTTGTCGCATAACATCTGATCGATGTCTTTCAAGTTGAAGTTGAGACTCAAGAAGCCGAACTAATTCAGGCAACGAGTTCGAAGAGCTGGTGCCACCAGTAGTAGCTAGTAAGTCGAACACTACATCAAGACATGACTTTGGGGTTGTCTCAGTGTCTTCAATATAGTTTTTATCAGCTTTCTTAGAGAACAACGGGGACGTCTCACTATCTTGAACCTGATCTGCATTACTTCCTTTACCATTGCATAACAGGGTACTCTTGTCCAATATTTTATCCACGTTCTAAAGGAGAAACAAACAAACACATCACATGTTTACAATGTAGTATATGAAACTCATTTTGGTAAACCAGTTCAGTAGTAAGGTGGACAGGATAACATCATGAAACAAACATATATCTATGTAGTGGTCACTGTATGGTCTATATCATTCTAGTTTATGTTGCCAAATCAAGATAGATACAGTTCGAATCATATCTATTTAAGACAAAGCAGCATAGGCAGAATATAAGTGTGGGAAACTACACAGCAATAACAACACATGTAATGTGCATGGCATGAGAACATAACTGTTTATTCAATTGAAACTGAAATCAACATAGAGCAAGTTCTAACAGCACACATGTTAAAGAAACAGGTTTAAAACATACCTGTTGCGCCATTGGAGTTTCAATTGCATCCTTCAAATTTGAAATTAGTTGGTATGAGTAAATACAGTGATGCAAGAGCAAAGTAGTATGAACCATAGCTACGGAACCTGACCTGAGAACAATTCTTCTTCTGCTTTAAGCGTTGACTTGGGGTTCGGAGTGATGGTCCTTGTGCTTCGGGCACTGCAGTTACCTTACTAACTGCTCGTGTTTGGGTGCTCTGTGGTGGAGACGGTGCTATGTCAACGGGAACTGGGTTACTATCTGCTGGGATTGGGGTTAGAAGGGGTGTAGCTGGTTCTCTGTCCAACTGGGTAGGGGTACAATCTGCGTGAGTCTAGGTTATGTGTGGTGGGGCTGGTTCTTGGGCAAGAACAACTGTGGTTCTATCTCCATCGACAGGTAGCACGATCTTTTCTAAAGACCGTTTTTTTACTCCCACAGATACCGCCATCACCCCCACCAATTGAAATGGCTGATAAACAAGAAAAGTAATTGAATGTACACACATTGTAAGATAGACATGTGCAATGGATAGTAGGGAAGAAAACAAGGCATGCAATAATTCACATTTATGTTGTCTAACCAAACAGAATAGCAGGACATAATTTCAAATATATGATGGTTAATTAAATAGGATAGCATGACGCAATTTCGCATGTATGATGGCTAGCTAAACAAGATAGAATGACATACTTCAAAATATGATGACTATGTAAACAGGATGACATGATATTAATATACGATGTGTCTATTAAAGTGGTTGGCATGCCATAAATCACAAACATGACATCGATGGAAGCATGATGGCACGATATAATTCACGGATAGAATGACATAATTCAAAATATGATGACTATGTGAACATGATGAGATGATATAACTATATTATGTCTTTAGACAATGGGTTGGCATGCCATAATTCAGATACATGCTGTCTATGTAAACATCATGGCATGATATAATTCAAATATATGATTTATATAATAAGGAAGTGAGTAGAGGGAAATCGCATATATGATGTGTCAACTAAGGAGATGGCATTCAATATCGTGTATATGATGTAAAAACTAAGCATTGCAATACAACATATGCATGATATGAGTAATATAACCCGTTTGAGCATACACCTCAGGGGGATAATAGGATTGGTCATCTACCTCTGAATCCTCCTCTGAAGAGGTATCTGTAACCAGCAACATATCTGCTTCACCAGGTAGCATTGTCTGCTCTGAAGACCTTGTTTTCACTCCAGATTTCTCCATCACCAATTCAAATGGCCGATGCACAGGAAGAGCAGTTGAATATACAAACATTGTCGACAAAAGCAATGAGAAATACAAAAAAAGGACGGCATGATATAATTCACATATATGACGCTTGGCTAAACAGCATGGCATTGCATAATTCACATATATAATGCCTTGCAACAAGATAGCATTGCATAATTCACATATATAATGTCTTGCAAAAAGATGGCATTGCATAATTCACATATATGGTAATTAGACACTAAATAGGTGGCATTCATACAAATCATGTCTAAACTAAGCAAATGACATAGCAATGCAAGATACCATACGCACGATATGAGCAACATAACCCTGCCAAGTTAGAGCATGCACCTCGGGGGGGGGATAGGACTGGTCATCTGTCTCTGAATCCTCCTCTAAGGAGCTATCTGTAACCAGCAAGACATGCGCTTCATTAGATAGCATTGTCTGCTCTGAAGACCTTGTTTCGACTCCATATTTTTCCATGATCGTGTCGAATGGCTGATGCAGAGGAAGAGTAATTGAATGTACTAAAATTGTTGACAAATTTATCACGTAATAAAAAAATGATGTCATGATATAATTCACATATAAGATGACTGGCTAACCAGGGTGGCATTGCAAAATTCACATATATGATGCCTGGCTAAAGAAGATGGCATTGCATGATTCACATATATGATAAAGAAACTAAATAGATCGCATTGACACAAAGCATGTCTAAACTAAGCAGATGACATCTTTGATGTATACAGTAGGCAATGCAAGGCACCATATGTATGATATTACCAACATCAGCATGCCAAGTTAGAGCGAAGACCTCATGGGGTAAATAGGAGTGGTCTTCTGCTTCTAAACCCCCCTCAGAACAGTTATCTTCCTCTTGCTTATGATCTGAAATGGGTGGAGGGGTGCTTCCTTTGCGCCCACCATGGAGCGACGTCTGCATGAAATTTTATTGCCATGCAAGGCTCGTCTCTTTTGCTCTACATGTTCAATTCCATTGTGTACAATAACTGACATGCATAGTAATAAAACATAGTGACATTATGTAAGGAGTGCATGCACAAATCCAGAGTGAAGGTAGCAAACTGTGGATAGACCCAAAACCAATGATAGCAGGCAGATAATAGCTTTAGTTAAAAAATACACATAATGGCTCCTTTAATTTTTGTTTGCACCCAACATGAAACTCATAGTAGACACCCGAGATTAACCAGATAGTAGACAGATAGTACTAATTGCTGCCCCAACATGTACCCCACAACCATTTAAAAACTCAAGTTTCAGCATAAGTTTGGACCTGAGTCGGAGTCTAATAGGTGAACATGACGATAAAGTAGCATGTCATCATATTAAGTGATGCATAATGTAAGCAGACACGGAAGAGTGCAACCTCTCTTGCGGACCCGTGTTGTCCTCAAGGTCATCTGCTCAGTTGATGATGGTAATGCAGTTTTCATGGCTACCGACGGTGGGGAAGAAGATCTGAGGCGGCGAAAGACAGTCCGGAGAGCGGATCCCTGCTGTGGTGAACCCTTCCATCGTTGGAGTAGCTGAGCTGGGGTGGAACACAGCACCGCAGGAGCAGGACAAACCACACAAGGTTTTCTTTGACACATATCTATAACAGAAGTAATTGTGTAAGGGCTTGTTTGAATTTCAGGATTCTAACAATGCAGGGATAGGAAATAGACCGGAATAGGATAGGAATGCACGTGCAAAACAGAGAATTTAAAAACACATGATTTTTTCCAATCTGGTTGTTTTGTTCACAAGATTTGGAAGATCATAGGATGCAAAGAAGCATGGTGAGATTAAGTCAAACCACAAGAAGTGTACAACCTCTTTGGCCAACCATGTCGATCTCAGCGTGATTGGGTTGGCCGATGAGGCTGCTCTGGCTAAGTTGGTATCGGAGGAGGGGAAGAAGATCTTAGGCGTCTGGAGATGGAGCCCGAGCTACTTCTCCGCTGTGATGGAGGGTTTCGTCGTTGGAGAGCTCCGGTTAGTTGTACGATGCCGAGGCTGAAGCAGGACAAGAGAGAGAACGTTAACCTGAGTGGAATTCTAATAGCATCTCCAATAGATGATGTAAAATACATAACCACAAACTGCTAGATGTATACATCAGCCGCTCATCTCTGAACTTAACTATCAAAACTAAATTTAACTGTCGAAACTAAACTTAACTGTCAAAACTAAATTTTGTTGTCGAAACTGAATTTTACTGTCGAAACTGAACGCACTAGAGGTGAGGCTACAAGTCAGTCGACTGACTTTTTCATCTCTGGTCAGTCGATTTTGCAGACGTTGGATACAAAATCAAGGGCCTGCAGTTCATCTTCCACCTCCACCCCCTTGAGCCGCCAGCCACCACCGGCCAAATAGCCGCCCCCCGCCGCCCTCGGCCGTCGTTGCGCTGCCCTGCCCGCCCCAAAAACATTCCCCACCGCCGGTCCGCCGCCACCCCGGCCATCCCTGTAGGCCCCCCGTGCTGAGCTTTTTCTCCGGCGATACCCACGCCACCGCCCCACCACCACCGGCGACCACCGCCCCCACCTTGAACCCTAAGATAGATTGTGGGGTACCTCTCCGGCGAGCCCCCCCTCCCCGCTGCGTCTGGTTCTTCCTTAACTCCGGCGAGCCCCCCCATCACCTGAAAATCGACGGACCCAAAAGTCGATTCAGTCGACTTAACTGTAGCTAAATCGGAGCAGCCTTGCAAGCAAGAGCAAGAGCGAGAGCAGCAGCGTGAGCAAGGGCAAGAGCAAGAGCAGACCAGGCAGGGGACAGAGAGCAAGAGCAGAGCAACAGTGCGAGTGAGAGCTAAAGCAGCAGCAGCTCCTACTGATGTGGATGTCGCCGCCGAGGGAGCGATGCCGTGGAGGAAGTGGCCGACGACGCTACCGTGGATGGAGCTGCGTTGTGTCGGCTCGGGACCGAGCGCCGGCAGCACTGTGATATTGAATCAAGAAGAAAATGCGGCGATTAGTGTACAACCTCTTTGGTGGTGCCGATTAGGCCGCAGCTTCATCCGAGGAAAAGGTGATGATGATGCTCTTCCGGTGGTGTAGGTGAAGACGGTGGTGTGGGAACGGAGGTGGCACGAAAGACGAGGGGAACGTTGGGCAGTGATAACCCACAAGTATAGGGGATCGCAACAGTTTTCGAGGGTAATGTATTCAACCCAAATTTATTGATTCGCAAGGGGAGCCAAAGAATACTCTCAAGTATTAGCAGCTGAGTTGTCAATTCAACCACACCTGGAAACATAATATCCGCTGCAAAGTATTTAGTAGCAAAGTATTATGATAGTAGTGGTAATGGTAGAAAAAGGTAACAGTAGTAAAAGTAATGTTTTTGGTATTTTGTAGTGATGATAGCAATAGCAACGGGAAAGTAAATAAGCGAAGAACAATATATGGAAAGCTCATAGGCAATGGATCGGTGATGGAGAATTATGCCGGATGCGGTTCATCATGTAACAGTCATAACCTAGGGTGACACAGAACTAGATCCAGTTCATCAATGTAATGTAGGCATGTATTCCGAATATAGTCATACGTGCTTATGGAAAAGAACTTGCATGACATCTTTTGTCCTACCACTACAAAAAAATACACTTCTGTGATGATACGTGTTTGTCATAGTAGGTCGCGTTTTTTGTCATGCATGTACATCCATGACGATTTTATGACAGAATGAAGATAGTGATACATGTGCTGTCATAGAAGTGTTCCATGACATTACCAAAATTATCATCACGGAAGTGTCCACTTCCATGACGATAAATCGCGCGTCATAGAAGTGCTTTCGTCAAGGGTGACCGACATGTGGCTTCCACCGTAACAGAATGCCGTTAAGCTATTGGGTCGGATTTTGGATCCGATAACCCGTTAACAGCCCTGACCAATGGGAAATTTCCACGTGTAAAATTCTGATTGGCCGAAGGAAACACGTGTTGCCTCACCGTTGGGACAGATGTCATCCACTCATTGGACAGGAGGCGCCTATGATAGGTCGACACATGGCACGGCCCAACAGTGGCCCATTCCGGTGAAAAAGGCCGGCCCAGTAAAAATTAGCAGGCCGGCCCATATAAGGCCTACTTGTGTTAGGTCCATTTAAGCCCACGGCCCATACGAGATGTGCCAATTCGGCCCGTCAACGGCCCGTTAAAGATTTGACACCATTGCAGCCCATCGTCAGTTCGAGTCCATTAACAGCCCGCTATATATTTGGGCTCAATATCGGCCCGATGAGATTTTGGCCTGTTAACGGCCCATTTAATGGATGGGCCAATTTTCAGGATGTACATCTTTCAGCCTTTTAGCGACCCATTTAAATGTTGGGATAATTTCCGGCCCGGTGTGTCTTTCAGCTTGTTGATGGCCCATAAATCTGATGGGCCATTTGTAGTCGGACCTGAGTTTCGGCCTTTTAGCGGCCCATTTAAGTGTTGGGCCAATTTTTGGCCTGGTGTCACTTTCAGCCTGTTGACGGCCCATAAATCAGTTGGGCCATTTGTAGTCGGACCTGAGTTTTGGCCTTTTAGCGACCCATTTAAGTGTTGGGCCAATTCCAGACCATGTGTGCCTTTCGGCCTATTAACGGACCATAAATGAGTTGGGCCATTTGTAGTCGGACCTTAGTTTTGGCCTTTTAACGGCCCATGCCCTTCATGGTCCAATACCAGCCCGGTTTCTCTTTCGGCCTGCTAAAGGCCCACAACACAGTTGGGCCGTTTACAATATGACCTGACTTTCAGCCTCTTAGCGGCCCATGCTCTTCATGGTCCAGTACAAGCCCGCTGTCTCTTTCAGCCTACTAAAGGCCTACAGTATAGTTGGGCCATATGTAGCCCAAACTTAGTAACGAACTGTTAATGGCCCGTGAAATAAATTGGGTGCACCTGTTGCCCGCTTCGATGTCGGACTGTTAATGACCCGGGAGGTAAGAGGGCCGAGCATTAACTTTCGGCCTAGTAACGGCCCATTAACTTAATGGGCCCACTAAAGTTCGTTCATATCTTTAGGCCAAATTAGATAATTTGATCCCATTACGACGAGCAATTATGCACAAGACCAAAACCGATCAAGCAAAGGTACAGCATACAGGGAATAACGTTGCACATCCAGCATATATCACAGGAAATTACATCCACTGGGCAATCAAAGATTGATGCCAGTGCAAAAAAATGAGCGGAACCTAATCATGTACAACATCACAATCTGCAACCTCAGCACAGATGACGCCCATAAGCATGTGGGCAAGTTCTTGCTGCTTTGCTACACTGTCTCTGAAAACATTGATCAGTTGTTGTGTCGCACGACTCTGCACCTCTGATTCATCCACCATTTCCGTCATTGCTTCAGCCATTAATTGGTTCACAAACATACATTTATTCTGTTGCATTCGAGACAGAGGATACTGAACAGATTCAGATGGCGATTTTGGCAGGCTTGTATTATTGATAGTGGAGAGTGTCTCGACCACTGCATCATAACATAAATTAGGACGGGAACCAAACAGATTAATCATGAGTTATTGCCATATTACCTGGCCTAGATTTACTGGAAAGAAACAATGGGGTTGCCTTGCTGTTTTCAGAGTTTGTCTTCTTATCTTCAGCAGCCTGCACAAAATTAACACACTAGCATTGATATAATTGGCCAAGTTAGATAATAGGAAAGCAAAATTGACACAACGAATGTTTGGGCAACTATCCTACACTAAATTAACACAATATGGCACAACTATCATCAGCCAGGTAAGGTAATACGAAAGCAACATTGACACAATGAATGAATGGGCAACCAGAGAAGCACTACAATTCAGTAATGTGCGTGATATGAGATAGTACATTCATGCAGCTCAGTATTCAAAACTACCAGGCAGTTTTCCTTACAAAAATAAAGATTGGCGCCTTTTAACATTTTTCTACAACTAATTTTAGATCAGATAAAGGTTAGATTCACGCCGATTAACAAAACACATGCTGATGTAAAATGATATATAACAGGTACTTACATCAGCATTGGAGCACAGAGAACTCCCGCAAGATATTTTCCTCGAATACGATCCCAATGGAGGAAGTCTTGTATCCTTTAACCTTATTTTCTAAAAGAGAGATGGGTAAGAAACATGTAGAAAATATGATCAGAATGCTATAAAATTTCATGAAGCGAGGATACGCACACGCTTCTTAGAATGGATTTGACATTCTTTTGCTGGACTGGAGCGGACTAGTTCTTTAGGCACTGGAATCTGCTTATTATCAGTGGGAGTTGGGTTTCTCTGTGCTGAAGCAGTATCTATGAAAAATGGAGTTGGTTTATTATCTCCTGGCATTTGGATCTTTTGCAAAGACCTCGTTTGTAACCCTTTAGATTCTAACATAGCCGTCTTCCCCTTGCATGCCTTATATAGAAGAATGGTGATTCAGTTATAAAACATGCTACATCAGAGATGGAATAGGTACTGAAGAATAGAAAGGCATGACATATTGACATGTATTCCCTCCATCCAGAAATAAATGGATGGGTCTAGGCGTATTTCAGTTCTAGATACATCCAGTTTTATCCATTTTTGCGACATTTAATCCGGACGGAGGGAGTATGATGTAAGAGCTAGGGATACGACAGGACAACACAATAAAAAAACACTGAAAAACCCACTGCAGAACCAAAGTATTCAAACCCACTGATATGAGATAGTACACTCATGCAGCTCAGGATGCAAAACTACCAGGTAGTTTTCCTTGCAAAAATCAACATTGTGGCCTTTAATCATACATTTTGCTACTAGTAAATTTAGATCAGATAAAGGTTGGATTCACGCTGATTAACAAAATACATGCTGATGTAAAAATATAGTGATATACAATAGGTACTTACATCTTCATTCGAGCATAGAGAATTCCTGCAAGAATCTTTCCTCATAAACGATACCATTGCGGAAATTCTTCTATCTGTTAAGCTTATTTTCTAAAAGAGAGATGGGTAAGAAAGATGTAGAAAATATGATCAGCATGCTATAAAATTTCATGATGCAAGGATACGCACACGCTTCTTAGAATTGAGTTGACATGTTTTTTCTAGACTAGAGCGGACTAGTTCTTTGGCCACTGGAATCTGCTTATTATCAGTAGGAGTTGGGTTTCTCTGTGCTGGAGTAGTATCTATAAAAACTGGAGTTGGTTTATTATCTCCTAGCGTTTGGATCTTTTGCAAAGGCCTTGTTTGTAACCCTTCAGATTCTAACATAGTCATCTTCCCCTTGCATGCCTTGTATAGAAGAATGGTGCTTTAATTATAAAACATGCGACAACAGAGAGATGGAATAGGTACTGAAGAATAGAAAGGCATGACATATTGACATGTATTCCCTCCATCCGGAAAAAAATGGATGGGTCTAGGCGTATTTCAGTTCTAGATACATCCTTTTTTATCCATTTCGGCAACATGTAATCTGGACGGAGGGAGTATGGTGTAAGAGCTAGGGATACGATAGGACAACACGGCAAAAAAACACTAGTTGAATGTAAAACTACATGGTAGTGGAATACGTACAGAAATAACTAAGGCAACATACATGTGTATGATTGGGAAAATAAGATGGCATTGCAATAGAGCACTCGAACAACACTTCAATGTAAAAAAACATGGTATGGTAGACAGATGAAGTACATACTGATGAATAACAATGCATAAGATATTCAGAAGCATGATGTCCAAATTAAGCAGATGGCATTGTGGTAGAGTAGAATGACAGTACTTGAATTTGAAAACATGTTATCATGAATGGAATAGGTACTGAAAAACAGGAAGGCATGACATATTTACATGCATGATCAGCATGCTAAGCACATGGCATTGCAACAGAGTAGATACACTCCAGGACATTATATGCATGTTGTAACCATATCACAGGCCAAGTTAGAGCAAGGAACTTGTGGGATGAAGAGGATTCATCATATTTCTGCAAGTCTTCTGAAGAACTGCCTTTACATGTTCCATCATATTGGGTATCATTGACATCAAGTTTATTGGCCTTTACATTGCTCCGTGAGGTTCTTGTGGATATATCAGTGTGTGCAATTATATCTGACATGCATGGAAGACAACTAGTAGTTAGATTTATGTAATGAGTGCCTGTAGGGACGACATAAATAGTAGGACTGGGGTTAACTAGCAGCAACAGGTCTCATAAACTAAAGGGAGAACATAGATGAAAGCTACAGAATATGTATTGTTTGTACTCGAGATTAACTAGATGGCACACAAAAGTATTAAAGAACAACATAGGTAATACTAGAAATGGTATAATACTATAATCACCAGCCTGTGGGATAGCATTGGCTGATGGATGATAACTATGGAACAACGTTACCTAAAGAACAAGTATCTTAGCTGAACTATGGAACATCGTTAACTCCTGAGCAAGACCCGTAAGAGATCAACATGAATTTACAATGAAATGTGATGATCTATTTTCCATGCTTAGATGAATAACAAAGCCATAAATGTTGCACACAAGGAAGATGAGGGTACAACCTATCTGGCTGCCATCCATAGGAGTGAGCATCATGTGCTGACTTGTCAATGGCCCTGCAGTTGTTGTGGCCGTCCATGTCGGCCACGCGCATTCGATGCAGGGAACTATTGAGTGGGGACTATAGCTCCCTTCTGGTGTATGCTTCCCTTGTTGGAGCAGCTGCGGTGAGTCGGAAGACGATGTGTCTGAAGATGCAGATAACGCATAATGTTAAGAACGACATATCTCTTTGATCTGAAGAAATACACTAAGAGATCAACAACAAGGTACGAGAGTGGTCACACGTTTGTTGACTAAAGACTAAATTGGGGTCACATGATTTTATTTTATTTTGGTACTGTCCGATCTACGCCGGATGGCTGGCCGTCTTGTGCCTCCCGACTGACACTGTTCGGAATCTTCCTCGAAGAGCCAGCGACCAACGGCAGAGCAGCCTGCCTCCGCCGTCCGTGGCCTCGGCCAAAACCCCGCTCCCCGCCCCACCGCATTGCCGTGGTTTCGCCGCCCCCGGGCCAATCCACAAAGACTCCCCGTCGTCCAGATCCGGCGGCGGTAGTACCTTCAAGCCACACAACTCTAAAAGATAGCCATCTAAGCGCTGCTTCCGCAGCGAACTTGCGGGCCCGCACCCTTACGTTAGACACCAGCCAACCGGGCAGCCTAGGAGCTCCGCCGCCTCGAGGGGTGCTGCTTCCCATTGCAAATCGATTGGCCCAGAATAAAAATTCAGACAACTGACGCCTAAATAAAGTGATTTGAGATGAGGGTGACCTATCTGGCGGCATGGTGAAGTAGGCAGGTCCAGCTACCGAGTCGGTGAGGCCGCGGTTGCGGTGGCGACCGGCGGCAGGGAAAGAGCGATGTCGCGACGTCGATGGCTACGCAGAAGCAGCACCGGGACTCTGGACGGATCCGAAGTTGGAGCCACTCCGGCGCTGTAATGCCCCATACATAACTTGCCATATTTGTATTCCAACTCTTGCCATTTTCGGCACTAAGTTATGATATTCCTCGTTGTGGGTTTTGTCTTTGTTTTGCTTTTGCCTTTGCCATGCATCTCATATCATGTCATCATGTGCATTGCATTTGCATACGTGTTCTTCTCATGCACCCGAGCATTTTCCCCATTGTTCGTTTTGCATACTGGCACTCCTATGTCCTCCAGTGTCCCCTTTTACCTCTTTTCGTGTGTGGGTCTTAAACGTTCTCAGATTGGACCGAGACTTGCCATGCGGCCTTGGTATACTACCGATAGACCGCCTGTCAAGTTTCGTGCCATTTGGACTTCGTTTGATACTCCAACGGTTAACCGAGGAACCGAAAAGGCCTCGTGTGTGTTGCAGCCCAACACCTCTCCAAAGTGTCCCAAAACCCACCTAAACCCCCTCCATCATCTCGGTCGTTCGATCACGATCGCGTGGCCGAAAACCGTGCTCAATTTGGAGCCTCCTAGCTCCTTCTATGTATAAATAGGTGCCTCCCCCCAAAAATCCCGGATCAAACCCTACCCTAACCTTCCCCTCTCCACGCCGGACGTGTCCATCCACCGACGGACACGCTGCGCCGCCGCTCGTGTCCAATCATAGGGGGCCAGGTGGCGACCACTCCCCACATCACCGCGCGGGCCCGCGAGCCCAAGTCCGGCCCGAACCGGGCCGCCGCCTACCGCCGACCCCGCCGCCGACCCCGCCGCCTGGCTAGCCTACTCCGCCACCTGAGCGCGTCGCCGGCCGCGTCTGCCATGTCGCCGCCTCCGCTCCGCCACCAGGTCGCCGGCCACCTCGCCGCCTCGTCTACCTCGACCCCAGCAAGATCCGGTCGAGGAGCGACCGGATTCGGTGTCCCCAAGTCCGGCCATCGCCTCCGCTCGACTCTGGCGAGTCTCCGACCGCCGTCTTCGTCGAGCTCCGGCCGTTGCAAAATTTCTGGCGAACCTCAAAGTCCATGCCAATCTAGATCTGAGAGAAACCCTAGTGTTGACTTTTGCCTCTCTCTAAGTCCCCAGTTTTCCATAATTTTAGCATTCTTCATCGCATCATAACTTTGCATCCGTAGCTCCTTTTTGCGCGTGTGATATATCAAATTGTTAGTCTGGATGTGCAGTTCATTTCATTCCATTGCACCATGTTCATTTGAATTCATATTGATGCCCTAAATGCTGTTGCAAGAGTGCTATGTAATGTTAGGTTCTGATTCTTAGCAGATTTTGGACATTTGCCATTTTTGCCATGTTTAATGTGTGCCTCCTATGAACTTGAGCCCTACATGTGTTTTGGGCTATGCCATGTCATCTTTATAGGGGTGTATGCCATGTATTTTTGTGATCATTGTGGTGACTATCACAAGCATGCAAAGTAGCTCTTGTAATCTTGCTGATTTCAGGGACTTAGAATTCTTCTAAGTCATTTCCTTGATATTATTTTTATGCCATGTATTCATGTTGCTACAGAGTGATCCATGACTCTTTTGAGCATGTTCAGTAAGGATGATTTTGAGATATTGTTATGCTCTATCCATCCATGTCTTTGTTTTCAATTATGGAGTAACCTAGCATGACTCAATCTTGCTCTACTTTTTCTATAAAATGTTCCTGGCAGATTGTTTACGTGTTAATCAATTTTGCCGAGGTTCTTGTAGTTGTTCCATGCATGCTATGAGAGTGTTCTTGCCATGGTTAGATTTTTGACCATGTCTTCTTGTTGGGTGTATGCTTAGTTTGTCATGCATTGCCTTGTGGTGAGTGCATCGAGCTCGCAAACATGCCTACGTAACTCTGTTTTTGTCATGTTCCAGTTTTCTGCCAAGTCTGAATTTGTTAACGAAACTTGCTATGTTTACATGGTTGCCATTGTATTTTCCGATCCCTTTTGGCTTATGGTCAGTAAGGGACTTTCGTTACATGCTTGGAGTAGTTTCATGCCATGCCTTGCTTTGCCATGATATGTTCCTGTAGCATGTTGTTATCTTGCTCTAAACATTGCTTCATGATGTTAAATCCTGACATGTTATTTTCACTAAGTCTGTGAACCTGATATCTTTTGCACTTTTGCCATGCTTGTTTGAACCTGCTATTGAGTGATTTAGCCGTACTCAGTGTTCATCTTTTGTCAAGCATCTTGAGTGGATCACTGCCATGTGCTTTGTTGCTAAGTTCGAGTGAAGTTGCTTATTTTTCTTGATGCATTTAGAGGGCATCGTGCTGTTAATCGCAGATTGGTGCCATTATTGTTTTGCTTGCCATTTCCAAACCGTGCATCCGATTCCAGTGATCTTTATATTGATTTCGACCAAAATCAACTCATCTTTCCAGCTGGACTCTTGGTTTGCCATGTTGAGGCCTGTTTCAATCTTTCCCTTCTGAAGCACGCATATGCATTGCATATCACATCCCGCATATCATGCCATGTTTTGCATCATGTTGCTTGCGCATTGCATCGTGGTTGATCGTGGTTCACTTTGTTTGTGTTCTTGCTTTGGGTAGAGCTGGGAGACGAGTACATGATCAAGGAACCCGTTGAGTACGCTTACGAGGATCAAGCTTACGTCAACTCGGAGAACTTTGCAGGCAAGATGACCATACCCTCGAAATCACTTCTATCTTTGCTTGCTAGTTGCTCGCTCAATTGCTATGCCTATGCCACGATACCTACCACATGCTTTATAATGCCTCCCATATTGCCATGTTAAACCTCTAACCCACCTTGTCCTAGCAAACCATTGTTTGGCTATGTTACCGCTTTGCTTAGCCCTTCTTATACCGTTGCTAGTTGCAGGTGAAGATTCGAGTTTGTTCCTTGTTGGAACATGTTTATTGTTGGGATATCATTATTATATCTTGTCTATTTTAATGCACCTATATATTTGGTAAAGGGTGGAAGGCTCGGCCTTATGCCTGGTGTTTTGTTCCACTCTTTCAGCCCCAGTTTCCGTCATACCGGTGTTATGTTCCTTGATTTTGCGTTCCATACACGGTTGGGTTATAATGGGAACCCCTTGACAGTTTGCCTTGAATAAAACTCCTCCAGCAAGGCCCAACCTTGGTTTTACCATTTGCCACCTAGCCTTTTTCCCTTGGGTTCCGCGGACTCAAGGGTCATCTTTATTTTAAACCCCCTCGGGCCAGTGCTCCTCCGAGTGTTGGTCCGAACTGAGTAGACTGCGGGGCCACCTCGGGGCAACTTGAGGGTTGGTTTTACTCATAGGATGTCTCATCCGGTGTGCCCTGAGAACGAGATATGTGCAGCTCCTGTCGCGATTTGTCGGCACATTCGGGTGGCTTTGCTGGACTTGTTTTACCATTGTCGAGATGTCTTGTAACCGGGATTCCGAGTCTGATCGGGCCGTCCTGGGAGAAGGAATATCCTTCGTTGACCGTGAGAGCTTGTGATGGGCTAAGTTGGGACACCCCTGCAGGGATTTGAACTTTCGAAAGCCATGCCCGCGGTTATGGGCAGATTGGAATTTGTTAATGTCTGGTTGTAGAGAACCTGAGACTTAACTTAATTAAAATGAATCAATAGCATGTGTAGCCATGATGGTCTCTTTTCGGCGGAGTCCGGGAAGAGAATACGGTCTTGGGTTATGCTTGAACGTAAGAAGTCTTGGATCACTTCTTGCTCATAGATTCTCGAACGTGCTTTGCCTTCTCTTCTCGCTCTCTTTTGCGTATGTTAGCCACCATATATGCTAGTGCTTGCTGCAGCTCCACCTCATACCTTTTCCCTACACATAAGCTTAAATAGTCTTGATCGCGAGGGTGTGAGATTGCTGAGTCCCCGTGACTCGCAGATTACTTCCAAAACCAGATGCAGGTGCCGATGATACCATTCCAGGAGATGCGACTGAACTCAAGTGGGAGTTCGATGAGGACTCAGGACGATACTACGTTTCCTTTCCAGACGATCAATAGTGGAGCCTAGTTGGGGGGATCGGGGATCTTATGCATTTGGGGTTGTCTTTATTTTGGTTCCATAGTCAGACCTTGATTTTATCTGGATGATTGTAATGATTTATTTATGCTATTGTGTGACCTGGCGATTGTAAGCCAACTATGTACCTCTTTTCTTATTCAATACATGAGATGTGTAAAGATTACCCCTCTTGCAACATTGCCTACAATGCGGTTATGGCTCTAAGTCGTGCTCCGACATGTGGGAGATATAGCCGCATCGTGGGTGTTACAAGTTGGTAATCAGAGCCTTCCCCGACATAGGAGCCCCCTGCTTGATCGAATCGCTGGCGTTGTTGAGTCTAGAAAAAAATGTTTTGAGTCTTTTAGGATATATATATATCGGAGAGTAGGATTCTTTTTACTCCTCAGTCCCTTCGTCTCTCTGGTGAGGCATCTTGACGTAGAGTTTTGACTCTTCTCTTCTCAAATTTCACTAAAAAAAATTTTGGATCACGCGGGTATCTTAGAATTGTTTCGATGGTTTTCTGACGAGAATATTGTTCTTGGTGCCTCCTGACATTTAGGGGTTGTGGCAGTGTCCCGGGGAGTTGAGCTCCGAGATGTTGTCGTCACAATTTTATCATTGCAGTTCTGGAATACCTGAGTTTCGCCGACATCGAAAATCTCTTTTATGCAGTTGTTGGTGAGATAACCTCGACGCCACTCAGTACTGGGGCGGGAGTTCGGGAGTATTGCCATAACTCGTATAACAAGATGCTTTTCAAAGGTTGAGGTAAATGATTTCCGAAGGTTTCTTGGTTATGTGTTGAAGGATGGATACAGCTGGATGTAGGATTTGCTAGTTTTGGGTGAGATATTATGCTTCCCCTGTATCCCCAACACCTGATTGCATAACCAGGAAAATTTCGGGAGTTTCATAGGTGGGACTTCATGTAGCCCTAGTATGTCTTCCGCAGATATTTGGTTTGTGATTGGGTAATCCTTACCAAGTATTTGTTCATGTCCGTACCTTGTTGTTTTATTCATCTACCTATTTCTAAGTGGCTTCTCAATTTATGGAAGTGTGACCATTTAATTTGGAATTCATTCGTTCATTCTTGTTCGGATGTTAAGGCTATATGTTGCAATTTCGATCCATTTGATTCAGCCGAATATATGTCTTTCAAGATGATAACGGATGTCACCCTCTTCAGGATGGCTCCTCCAACGCGTCTGAATCCGGATCCGCCGCCACCACCTCCACCTCCGGAGGCATGGCAAGCTGTGATGGCCGCTACCAACGCCAACAGGCAGATGCTTATGCAACTCTTGCAAGAGCGCAACCTAGGAAACTAAGGCCATGGCAACAATCAAAATCAGTTTGCTACACTCAACCAGTTCCTCGCAAACTAGCCAAAGACCTTCAGTAATTGTGTCGAGGCCACAGACGCTGATGATTGGCTCGTGGATATCTACAAACATTTCGAGTGCAGCAATGTCAGGCCTAAGGACTTTGTCAAGTTTGCCCCGTTCCAACTCAAAGACCAAGCTGCAGAGTGGTATCAACAATACAAAGATTCCAGAGGAGGTCGTGTGATTACCTAGGATGAATTCCGCCAAGACTTCAGAGCTCACCACATTCCTCAGAGTGTTGTTGAGAGCAAGCATGAGGAGTTCTGCAATCTGAAGCAAGGCAGCTTGTCTGTTTACCAATACAACATCATGTTCCAGAAGCTCGCTCATTTCGCCAAGCAAGACTTCCCTGGCGAGAAGAGCATGATTTATCAGTTCAGAGGTGGCCTCAGAGAATATCTGCAACTAGCCCTTGTGCTTTTTGAGCCGAAGAAGTATGATGAGTTCTACAATATGGCACTAAAGCAAGAGACTGCTGCTACCTCTTGAGCTTGCGTTGGTTTTCCCCGAAGAGGAGAGGATGATGCAGCAGAGTAGCATAAGTATTTCCCTCAGTTTTTGAGAACCAAGGTATCAATCCAGTAGGAGGCCATGCTCAAGTCCCTCGTACCTGCACAAAATGATAGCTACTCGCAACCAACGCGATTAGGGGTTGTCAATCCATTCACGGTCACTTACGAGAGTGAGATCTGATAGAAGATAATATTTTTGGTATAGAGATGCAAAGTGAAAAGTAAAAGGCAAAGTAAAAAAGCAAAGCAAGATTGAAGTGGTGGAGATTGATATGATGAGAATAGACCCGGGGGCCATAGGTTTCACTAGTGGCTTCTCTCAAGAGCATAAGTATTCTACGGTGGGTGAACAAATTACTGTTGAGCAATTGACAGAATTGAGCATAGTTATGAGAATATCTAGGCATGATCATGTATATAGGCATCACGTCCGTGACAAGTAGATCGAAACGATTCTGCATCTACTACTATTACTCCACTCATCGACCGCTATCCAGCATGCATCTAGAGTATTAAGTTAAAAACAGAGTAACGCTTTAAGCAAGATGACATGATGTAGAGAGATAAATTCATGCAACATGAAATAAACCCCATCTTGTTATCCTCGATGGCAATGATACAATACGTGACTTGCTGCCCCTTCTGTCACTGGGAAAGGACACCGCAAGATCGAACCCAAAGCTAAGCACTTCTCCCATGGCAAGAAAAACCAATCTAGTAGGCCAAACCAAACTGATAATTCGAAGAGACTTGCAAAGATAACCAATCATACATAAAAGAATTCAGAGAAGATTCAAATATTATTCATAGATAGACTTGATCATAAACCCACAATTCATCGGTCTCAACAAACACACCGCAAAAAAGAAGAAGATTACATCGAATAGATCTCCACGAGAGAGGGGGAGAACTTTGTATTGAGATCCAAAAAGAGAGAAGAAGCCATCTAGCTACTAAATATGGACCTGATGGTCTGAGGTAAACTACTCACACTTCATCGGAGAGGCTATGATGATGTAGAAGCCCTCCGTGATGACGGCCCTCTCCGGCGGAGCTCCGGAACAGGCCCCAAGATGGGATCTCATGGATACAGAAAGTTGCGGCGGTGGAATTAGGTTTTTGGCTCCGTATCTGTTCGTTTGGGGGTACGTAGGTATATATAGGAGGAAGAAGTACGTCGGTGGAGCTTCGGTGGGCCCACGAGGGTGGGGGCACGCCTGGGGGTATAGGGCGCGCCCCCTACCTCGTTCCCACCTCGAAGCTTCCTTGGTGTAGGGTCCAAGTCTCCTGGGTCATATTCAGTGAGAAAATCACGTTCCCGAAGGTTTCATTCCATTTGGACTCCGTTTGATATTCCGTTTCTTTGAAACACTGAAATAGGCAAAAAAACAGCAATTCTGGGCTGGGCCTCCGGTTAATAGGTTAGTCCCAAAAATAATATAAAAGTGGAAAATAAAGCCCAATATAGTCCAAAACAGTAGATAATATAGCATGGAGCAATCAAAAATTATAGATACGTTGGAGACGTATCAGGCATCCCCAAGCTTAATTCCTGCTCGTCCTCGAGTAGGTAAATGATAAAAGGAGAATTTTTAATGCAGAGTGCTACTTGGCATAATTTCAATGCAAATCTTCTTAATTGTGGTATGAATATTCAGATTAGAAAGATTCAAGACAAAAGTTCATATTGACATAGAGAATAATAATACTTCAAGCAAACCAACAAAGCAATTATGTTTTCTCAAAGTAACCTGGCCAAAGAAAGTTCATCCCTACAAAATCATATAGTTTAGTCATGCTCCATTTTTGTGACACAAGAATGCTCTCATCATGCACAACCCCGATGACAAGCCAAGCAATTGTTTCATACCTTAATAATTTCAAACTCATAAACTTTCACGCAATACATGAGCGTGAGCCAGGGATATAGCACTATGGGTGGAATAGAATATAATGATGGGGGTTATGTTGAGAAGACAAAAAGGAGAAAGTCTCACATCAACGAGGCTAATCAATGGGCTATGGAGATGCCCATCGATTGATGTTAATGCAAGGAGTAGGGATTGCCATGCAACAGATGCACTAGAGCTATAAATGTATGAAAGCTCAACAAAAGAAACTAAGTGGGTGTGCATCCAACTTGCTTGCTCACGAAGACCTAGGGCACTTGAGGAGGCCCATTGTTGGAATATACAAGCCAAGTTATATAATGAAAAATTCCCACTAGTATATGAAAGTGACAAAACATGAGACTCTCTATCATGAAGATTTTGAAGCACAAGTGTGGAAAAAGGATAGTGGCATTGCCCCTTTTTATTTATTTTCTTTTTTGGGCCTTTTTTTTGGCCTTTCTCTCTTCTTTTTTGGGATAATGCTGTATTGAATGATGATCATCACACTTCTATTTATTTACAACTCAATGATTACAACTCGATACTAGAACAAAGTATGACTCTATATGGTGCCTCCGGTGGTGTACCGGGATATGCAATGAATGAAGAGTGACAAGTATGAAAGAATTATGAACGGTGGCTTTGCCACAAATACTATGTCAACTACATTATCATGTTACAAATATGGCAATGATGAATGTGTCATGATAAACTGGATGGTGTAAAGTTGCATGGCAATATATCTCGGAATGGCTATGGAAATGCCATAATAGGTAGGTATGGTGGCTGTTTTGAGGAAGATATAAGGAGGTTTATGTGTGAAAGAGTGTATCATATCACGGGGTTTGGATGCACCGGCGAAGTTTGCACCAACTCTTGATGTGAGAAAGGGCAATGCACGGTACCGTAGAGGCTAGCAATGATGGAAGGGTGAGAGTGTGTATAATCCATGGACTCAACATTAGTAATAAAGAACTCATATACTTATTGCAAAAATCTACAAGCCATCAAAAACCAAAGCATTATGTGCATGCTCCTAGGGGGGTAGATTGGTAGGAAAAGACCATCGCTTGTCCCCGACCACCACTCATAAGGAGGACAATCAAATAACACCTCATGTTTCAAATTTGTTGCATAACGTTTACCATACGTGCATGGTACGGGACTTGCAAACTTTAACTCAAGCACTTCTCAAATTCACAATTACTCTACTAGCATGACTTTGATATTACTACCTCCATATCTCAAAACAATTATCAAGCATCCAACTTTTCTTAGTATTCAACGCACTCAAAAGAAAGTTTCACAAATCTTGAATACCAAGCATGTTATTATTAAGCAAATTACCATGCTATTAAGACTCTCAAAATAATTTAAGTGAAGCATGAGAGATCAATAGTTTCTTTAAAACAAATCCACCACCGTGCTCTAAAATATCTAAGTGAAGCGCATAGAGCAAAATTATAACGCTCAAAAGATATAAGTGAAGCACATAGAGCAAAACTACATAGCTCAAAAGAAATAAGTGAAGCACATAGAGTATTCTATCAAATTCTAATTCATGTATGGCTCTATCAAAAGGTGTGTACAGCAAGGATGATTGTGGCACACTAGAAAACAAAGACACAAATAATACAAGATGCTCCAAGCAAAACACATAACATGTTGATGAATAAAAATATAGCTCCAAGTAAATTACCGATGGAAGTAGACGAAAGAGGGGATGCCTTCCGGGGCATCCCCAAGCTTTGACTTTTTGGTGTCCTTGGATTATCTTGGGGGTGCCATTGGAATCCCCAAGCTTAGGCTCTTGCCACTCCTTTTTCCATAATCCATCAAAAGAATTCACCCAAAACTTGAAAACTTCACAACACAAAACTCAATAGAAATCTCGTGAGCTCCGTTAGAGAAAGAATACAAAAGACCACTTCAAGGTACTGTAATGAACTCATTCTTTATTTATATTGGTGTTAAACCTACTGTATTCCAACTTCTCTATGGATTATAAACTATTTTACTAGCCATAGATTCATCAAAATAAGCAAACAACACACGAAAAACAGAATCTGTCAAAAACAGAACAGTTTGTAGTAATCTGTAATTAACGCAAACTTCTGGAACTCTAACAAATCTACCAAAATTGGAAGACCTAGAAAATCGGTTTTTGATCAGCAGCAATTGGAATCAGTATTTTATCACATTCTTATGATTTTTAATAATTCGGGCACTGAACGCAAAGTTTCTGGAAATTACAGCAAGATCAAATAACTATCATCCAAGAACATCCAATAGGTCTAACTTGGCACAAACACTAATTAAAATACAAAACCACATACAAACAGAAGGTAGATGGGTTATTTATTCCCTAACAGAAGAAAAACACAAAAACTAAAAATAAAATTGGGTTGCCTCCCAACAAGCGCTATCGTTTAACGCCCCTAGCTAGGCATAAAAGCAAGGATAGATCTAGGTATTGTCATCTTTGGTAGGCAATCCATAAGTGGCTCTCATGATAGTTTCATATGGAAATTTTATTTTCTTTCTAGGAAAGTGTTCCATGCCCTTTTTAATGGAAATTGAAATCTAATATTCCCTTCCTTCATATCAATAATCGCACCAACCGTTCTAAGGAAAGGTCTACCAAGAATAATAGGGCAAGAAGGATTGCAATCTATATCAAGAACAATGAAATCTATAGGCACATAATTTCTATTTGAAACAATAAGAACATCATTAATTCTTCCCATAGGTTTCTTAATAGTGGAATCCACAAGATGCAAGTTTAGAGAGTAATCATCAAAATCGCGGAAATCTAGCAAATCACGCAAAGTTTTGGGGATAGTGGAAACAATAGCACCAAAATCACACAAAGCATAAAACTCATGATTTTTAATTTTAATTTTAATAGTTGGTTCCCACTCATCATAGAGTTTTCTAGGGATAGAAACTTTTAACTCAAGCTTTTCTTCATAAGATTGCATCAAGGCATCAACAATATGTTCGGTAAAGGCTTTCTTTTGACTATATGCATGTGGAGAATTTAGCACGGATTGCAACAAGGAAATACAATCAATTAAAGAGAAACTTTCATAATTAAATTCCTTGAAATCCAATATAGTGGGTTTAGCAACATCTAGATTTTTATTTCTTTCAATCCCACTTTCATCAATTTCATCATAAAGATCTAAATACTCCGAATTTTTAGAACGCCTTCTAGGTAAAGGAAGATCATATTCAGTTTCATCAAGATTCATATTGCAAAACAAAGATTTGATAGGGGACACATCAATAACTTTTAGATCTTCATCTTGATTTTCATAGGAATTGGAAGAACATGCTTTAATAAAGGCATCTTTGGAAGCACGCATCCTAACGGTTCTTTCCTTGCACTCGTCAATGGAAATTCTCATCGCTTTGAGAGACTCATTGATATCATGCTTGGGAGGAATAAATCTAAGCTTTGAAGAATCAATCTCAAGAGAAATTTTGTCAACGTTCCTAGCTAAATCATCAACTTTAAGTAATTTCTCTTCAAGCAAAGCATTAAAATTCTTTTGTGAATTGATAAACTCTTTAACACTATTACCAAATTCAGAGGGCATCTTATTATAATTTCCATAAGAGTTGTTGTAGGAATTTACATAATTATTAGAAGGATTACTAGGATAAGGCCTAGGATTAAAATTCCCTCTATACGCGTTGTTACCAAAATTATTCCTACCAACAAAATTCACATCCATAGATTCATTGTTATTCTCAATCAAAGTAGACAAAGGCATATCATTAGGATCAGAAGAAACACTCTTAGTAGCAAATAATTTCATAATTTCATCCATCTTTCCACTCACAACAATGATTTCTTCTATCGCATGCACTTTTTTATTAGAAGATCTTTCAGTATGCCATTGAGAATAATTAACCATAATATTATCTAGGAGTTTAGTAGCATCTCCTAAAGTGATTTCCATAAAAGTGCCTCCCGCGGCTGAAACTAAAAGATTTCTAGAAGCAAAATTCAATCCGGCATAAAAATTTTGTATAATCATCCACAAATTTAAACCATGAGTAGGGCAATTACATATCATTAATTTCATTCTCTCCCAAGCGTGTGCAACATGTTCATGATCAAGTTGCTTAAAATTCATAATATCGTTTCTAAGAGAGATGATCTTATGGGGAGGAAAATACTTAGAGATAAAAGCATCTTTGCACTTGTTCCAAGAATCAATACTATTTTTAGGCAAAGACGAAAACCAAGCTTTAGCACGATCTCTAAGCGAAAAAGGAAATATCTTCAATTTAACGACATCATTATCGACATCTTTTTTCTTTTGCATATCACATAAATCAACGAAGCTATTCAGATGAGTAGCGGCATCTTAACTAGGAAGGCCGGCAAATTGATCTTTCATAACAAGATTGTATTGATTTCACAAGATTCAGTATTGGCAAGAGGAGCAATCGGAGTGCTAAGGAAATCATTATTATTGGTATTGGTGAAGTCACACAATTTGGTAGTATCTTGAGCCATCGCTACAAACAAGCAATCCAACACACGAGCAAACAAAAGGCAAGCGAGGAAAAGGCAAACAGAGAAAGGAGGAGGAGAAGGAGAAGGAGAAAGAGAGGGAGAATAAAACGGCAAGCGTGAAGTGGGGGAGAGGAAAACGAGAGGCAAATGGCAACTAATGTAATGCGAGAGATAGGGATTGTGATGGGTACTTGGTATGTTGACTTTTTGTGTAGACTCCCCGGCAACGGCGCCAGAAATTCTTCTTGCTACCTCTGGAGCTTGCGTTGGTTTTCCCCGAAGAGGAGAGGATGATGCAGCAGACTAGCGTAAGTATTTCCCATAGTTTTTGAGAACCAAGGTATCAATCCAGTAGGAGGCCACTCTCAAGTCACTTGTACCTGCACAAAATGATAGCTACTCGCAACCAACGCAATTAGGGGTTGTCAATCCCTTCACGGTCACTTACGAGAGTGAGATCTGATAGATAGTATTTTTGGTAGTTTTGGTATAGAGATGCAAAGTGAAAAGTAAAAGGCAAAGTAAAAAAGCAAAGAAAGATTAAAGTGATGGAGATTGATATGATGAGAATAGACCCGGGGGCCATAGGTTTCACTAGTGGCTTCTCTCAAGAGCATAAGTATTCTACGGTGGGTGAACAAATTACTGTTGAGCAATTGACATAATTGAGCATAGTTATGAGAATATCTAGGCATGATCATGTATATAGGCATCACGTCCGTGACAAGTAGACCGAAACGATTCTGCATCTACTACTATTACTCCACTCATCGACCGCTATCCAGCATGCATCTAGAGTATTAAGTTAAAAACAGAGTAACGCTTTAAGCAAGATGACATGATGTAGAGAGATAAATTCATGCAATATGAAATAAACCCCATCTTGTTATCCTCGATGGCAACGATACCATAAGTGCCTTGCTGCCCCTTCTGTCACTTGGAAAGGACACCGCAAGGTCGAACCCAAAGCTAAGCACTTCTCCCATGGCAAGAAAAACCAATCTAGTAGGCCAAACCAAACTGATAATTCGAAGAGACTTGCAAAGATAACCAATCATACATAAAAGAATTCAGAGAAGATTCAAATATTATTCATAGATAGACTTGATCATAAACCCACAATTCATCGGTCTCAACAAACACACCGCAAAAAAGAAGAAGATTACATCGAATAGATCTCCACGAGAGAGGGGGAGAACTTTGTATTGAGATCCAAAAAGAGAGAAGAAGCCATCTAGCTACTAACTATGGACCCGAAGGTCTGAGTTAAACTACTCATACTTCATCGGAGAGGCTATGATGATGTAGAAGCCCTCCGTGATGACGTCCCTCTCCGGCGGAGCTCCGGAACAGGCCCCAAGATGGGATCTTGTGGATACAGAAAGTTGCGGTGGTGGAATTAGGTTTTTGGCTCCGTATCTGTTCGTTTGGTGGTACGTAGGTATATATAGGAGGAACAAGTACGTCGGTGGAGCTTCGGTGAGAAAATCACATTCCCGAAGGTTTCATTTCGTTTGGACTCCGTTTGATATTCCGTTTCTTTGAAACACTGAAATAGGCAAAAAACAACAATTCTGGGCTGGGCCTCCGGTTAATAGGTTAGTCCCAAAAATAGTAAAAGTGGAAAATAAAGCCCAATATAGTCCAAAACAGTAGATAATATAGCATGGAGCAATCAAAAATTATAGATATGTTAGAGACGTATCAACTGCTCATCTGAAGTGTGATGCTTCCAAGAACAGATTCAGGGATGCAACTCCTTCTTCTTCAACTCAAGTGGTAGCTAAGTAGCAAAAGTTCTGGTTGCCTCCTCCTCCTCCATTCCGTCAGCCTTATCAGCAGAAGAGCAAAGGTGGCAATGGATATTCCCACCCACCCAACCCAGGCCATCAGAACAAGACTTTGTCTCATGCTCCAAGATCAAGTGCTCCGTATCATCGTCCGCTCTTAGAGGTCATGTGCAACAAGTGTTAGCAGAAGGGTCACTATGCAAACAAATGCTTCAAGTAGAGGCATCTTACTCCTCCTCCTGTGAGATCTGCCAGCACCGCAATGGTCAAGCATAATCCCAAGTTTGCAAAGGTCAACATGATGAACGCAGCTCAGGTAGAGGACTCGTGAGATGTGATCATGGGTAACCTTCCTGTTAACGATATTCCTGCAAGAGTTCTTTTTGATACTGGTGCATCGCATTCTTTCATGTCATTCCCTTTTGCATCGAAGCACAATGTTGACACAAAGGTTTTGCCCAAAGTCATGCAAGTTGTTTCTCCCGGAAAGCTTATGACTTCTAGTTTGGTTGCTCCCGATGTCTCTGTCCAGTTTGGAGACTATAAATTTCTATCCTCTCAAGTGGTTCTTGGTAACTCGGATATTGATCTTATTCTCGAAATGGACTGGCTTTCTAAGCACAAGGCTCAGCTTGATTGTGCCGCCAGACAGATTCAATTGACACACTCGTATGACGATGTGATCGTCTTTGCCGCTTGTGACGATACCATTCGTCTGTTTTCTCTCAATGAGAAGGGCGAGTTGGATGCCATCTCTCAGATTCTAGTCGTTTGTGATTATCAAGACATCTTTCCAGAAGAGCTTCCAGGAATGCCTCCTCACCGGCCAGTTGAATTCGTCATTGATCTTGAGCCTGGCACGAAACCTGTTTGCAAACGTCCTTACAAGCTTGGACCGGAAGAGTTGAAGGAGCTGAAGAAACAACTCGATATTCAAGAGTGTATGGGTCTGATCCGACCAAGTTCTTCTCCATGGGGTTGTGGTGTTCTTTTTGTCAAGAAGAAGGATGGAACGGACCGACTTTGTGTCGACTACTGTCCATTGAACAAGAAGAGCATAAAGAACAAGTACCCACTTCCCAACATCAATGAGCTTTTCGAAAAACTCAAGGGTGCTCAAGTATTCTCCAACCTTAACCTTCGTATGGGCTATCACGAGATTCACATTCGTGAAGAAGATATCCCCAAGACGGCATTCAGAACAAGCTATGGTTCATACGAATACACTGTCATGTCTTTCGGCCTTGTCAACGCTCCTCCAACATTCTCTCGCATGATGAACTTCATCATCAACCCTTACACAAATGACTTCGTCTTGGTTTATCTCGATGACATTTTGGTCTTTTCCAAGAACAAGGAGGATCATGCCAAGCACTTGAGATTGGTGCTGGATAAACTCAGAGAACATCCGTTCTATGCGAAGTTTTAAAAGTGCGAGTTTTGGCTCGATGAGGTTCTCTACCTTGGGCATATCATCTCCCCAAGGGCATAGTTGTTAATCCTGAGAAGGTGTCTGCAATAGTGAATTGGGAGCCACCTCAGAATGTGAAGCAACTCCACAGCTTCCTTGGGCTCGCAAGCTATTATCGAAGGTTCATTGAGAACTTCTCAAAGATCGCGAAGCCTCTTTCCAACCTTCTCCAGAAGCATGTGAAGTATGTCTGGTCGCCTGAATGTGACATCGCTTTCAACACCCTCAAAGAGAAGTTAGTCACAACTCTAGTTCTAACTCCTCCTGATGAATCCAAACCGTTCGAGGTTTTTTGTGATGCTTCCCTGCAAGGTCTTGGTGCTGTGTGTATGCAAGAGAAGAAAATTGTGGCCTATACCTCTCGTCAGTTGAAGCCCAATGAAAAGAACTACCCCACTCATGACCTCGAGTTGGCGGCAGTTGTCCATGCTCTTTTAACATGGAGACATCTCTTGTTGGGAAGGAAAGTGGACATCTTCACTAATCATAAGAGTCTCAAGTACATCTTCACTCAGCCAAACCTTAACCTCAGGCAGACTCATTGGGTCAAGATGATTTAAGAGTATAATCCGAGTATTGAATATACTCCAGGCAAGGCCAATGTAATTGCTGACGCATTGAGCAGGAAGGCTTACTGCAACAATTTGATTCTCAAGCCCTACTAGCCAGAGCTTTGTGAAGCTTTCCGCAAACTTAATCTCCAAGTAGTTCCTCAAGGATTCCTTGCCAACCTCCAAGTCTCTCCTACTTTGGAAGATCAGATTCGTGAGGCTCAACTTCTTGATGCTATGGTGATGAAGGTGAATATTGGGAGTGCCAAGAGCCATCCCAAGTACAAGTGCTATCGCCATGATGACAAGGATACTCTATTCTTCGAGGATCGCATTATTGTTCCTAAGGGTGACCTTCGTAAAGTCATTATGAACAAGGCTCAAAATTCACTCCTCTCTATTCATCCCGGAAGTACAAAGATGTACCATGACCTCAAGCAGTCGTATTGGTGGACTCGAATGAATCGCGAGATTGCTCAGTTCGTGAATGAATGTGATGTCTGCAGAAGAATGAAAGCAGAACACCAATGGCCAGCTGGTCTCCTCCAACCTCTTGCCATTCCAGAATGGAAGTTTGACCATATTGAGATGGACTTCATGACTGGTTTTCCCAAGTCCAAGCGTGGCAATGATGCTATCTTCGTTTTCATCGACAAGCTCACTAAAGTGGCTCATTTTCTTCCTATCAAAGAATCTATCACAGCAGCTCAGTTGGCAGAGCTATATACCTCTAGGATTGTCTCTCTACACGGCATTCCGCAGTTCATATCTGCATATCGTGGAAGCATCTTTACCTCTAAGTTCTGGGATTCTTTTCAGAATGCCATGGGCACCAACATTCGCTTCAGCACAGCCTTTCATCCTCAAACTAGTGGCCAAGTCGAGCGAGTAAATCAAATTCTTGAAGATATGCTCAGGGTATGTGTCATTTCTTTCGGTATGAAGTGGGAAGATTGTCTTCCATATGCCGAGTTCTCCTACAACAACAGCTTCCAAGCGAGTTCGAGCAAGGCACCATTCGAGTTTCTCTATGGAAGAAAGTGTCATACTCCTCTTAACTGGTCAGAGACTGGTGAACGCCAACTTCTTGGCAATGACTTGATCACAGAGGCTGAAGAAATGTGTAAAGTCATTCATGAAAATCTCAAAGCCGTGCAATCGCGCCAGAAGAGTTACTATGATAGCAAGCATTGTGACTTGGCTTTCGAGATCGGAGACCATGTCTACCTCCACGTCTCTCCAATGAAAGGTACTCGTCGCTTTGGTATCAAAGGGAAGCTTTCCCCTAGATACGTGGGTCCTTTCAAGATCATTGGCAAAAGAGGCGATCTCGCCTATCAACTTGAGATTCCATCCAACTTTGCAAATGTGCACGACGTGTTTCACGTGTCTCAGCTCCGCAAGTGTTTCAAGACTCCTGACTGCACCATCAACTTCGAAGAGATTGATCTCCAAGAAGACCTGTCTTATCATGAGCGTCCCATTGCTATTCTTGAAGAAACTGAGCGCAAGACTCGCAACAAGTCTATCAAATTCCTGAAAGTGAAGTGGTCTCATCATTCCGACCGTGAAGCCACCTGGGAACGCGAGGACCACCTCCGTTCCGAATACCCGGAGTTTTTCCAGTCCTAGATCTCTGGACGAGATCCTTTCGTAGTGGTGGAGTGTTGTAATGCCCCATATGTAACTTGCCATATTTGTATTCCAACTCTTGCCATTTTCGGTACTAAGTTATGATATTCCTCGTTGTGGGTTTCGTCTTCGTTTTGCTTTTGCCTTTGCCATGCATCTCATATCATGTCATCATGTGCATCACATTTGCATATGTGTTCGTCACCCGAGCATTTTCCCCATTGTCCGTTTTGCATTCCGGCACTCCTATGACCTCCAGCATCGCCTTTTGCCTCTTTTCGTGTGCGGGTGTTAAAAGTTCTCGGATTGGACTGAGACTTTCCATGCAGCCTTGGTATACTACCGGTAGACCGCCTGTCAAGTTTCGTGCCATTTGGACTTCGTTTGATACTCCAACGGTTAACCGAGGAACCGTAAAGGCCTCGTGTGTGTTGCAGCCCAACACCTCTCCAAAGTGGCCCAAAACCCACCTAAACCCCCTCCATCATATCGGTCGGTCAATCACGATCGCATGGCCGAAAACTGTTCTCAATTTGGAGCCTCCTACCTCCTTCTACGTATAAATAGGTGCCCCCCCCCCAAAAAAATCCGGATCAAACCCTACCCTAACCTTCCCCTCTCCGCGCCAGACGTGTCTGTCCGCCGCCGGACACGCCGCGCCGCCGCCCGTGTCCAATCACAGGGGGCCACGTGGCGACCGCGCCCCACATCGCCGTGCGGGCCCGCGAGCCAAAGTCTGGCCCCCGCCAGGCCCGAACCGGGCCGCCGCCTACCGCCGCCTAGCACCGACCCCGCCGCCCGGCTAGCCTACTCAACCACCCAAGCGCATCGCCGGCCGCCTCCACCACGTTGCCGCCTCCGCTCCGCCACCAGGACTCCGGCCACCTCGCCGCCTCTTCTACCTCGACCCTGGCCAGATCCGGTCGAGGAGCGACCGGATCCGGCGCCCCCAAGTCCGGCCACCGCCTCCGCTCGACTCTGGCGAGTCTCCGGCCGCCGTCTTCGTCGAGCTCCGTCCGTTGCAGCGTTTCCGGCGAACCTCGAAGTCCGTGCCAATCCAGACCTGAGAGAAACCCTAGGGTTGACTTTTGCCTCTCTCTAAGTCCCCAGTTTTCCATAATTTTAGCATTCTTCATCGCATCATAACTTTGCATCCGTAGCTCTGTTTTGCGTGTGTGATATATCAAATTGTTTGTCTGGATGTGCACTTCATTTCATTCCATTGCACCATGTTCATTTGAGTTCATCTTGATGCCCTAAATGCTGTTGCAAGAGTGCTATGTAATGTTAGGTTCTGATTCTTAGCAGATTTTGGACATTTGCCATTTTTGCCATGTTTAATGTGTGCCTCCTATGAACTTGAGCCCTACATGTGTTTTGGGCTATGCCATGTCATCTTTACAGGGGTGTATGCCATGTATTTTTGTGATCATTGTGGTGACTAGCACAAGCATGCAAAGTAGCTCTCGTAATCTTGCTGATTTCAGGGACTTAGAATTCTTCTAAGTCATTTCCCTGATGTTATTTGTATGCCATGTATTCATGTTGCTACAAAGTGATCCATGACTCTTTTGAGCATGTTCAGTAAGGATGATTTTGAGATATTGTTATGCTCTATCCATCCATGTCTTTGTTTGAAATTATTGAGTAACCTAGCATGACTCAATCTTGCTCTACTTTTGCTATAAAATGTTTCTGGCAGATTGTTTACGTGTTAATCAATTTTGCCGAGGTTGTTGTAGTTGTTCCATGCACGCTATGAGAGTGTTCTTGCCATGGTTAGCTTTTTGATCATGTCTTCTTGCTGGGTGTATGCTTAGTTTGTCATGCAATGCCTTGTGGTGAGTGCATCGACCTCGCAAACATGCCTATGTAACTCTGTTTTTGCCATGTTCCAGTTTTCTGCCAAGTCTGAATTTGTTAACGAAACTTGCTATATTTACATGGTTGCCATACTATTTTCTGATCCCTTTTGGCTTATGGTCAGTAAGGGACTTTTGTTACATGCTTGGAGTAGTTTCATGCCATGCCTTGCTTTGACATGATATGTTCCTGTAGCATTTTGTTATCTTTCTCTAAACATTACTTCATGATGTTAAATCCTGGCATGTTGTTATTTTCTGTAAGTCTATGAACCTAATATCTTTTGCACTTTTGCCGTGCTTGTTTGAACCTGCTATTGAGTGATTTAGCCGTAGCTCAGTATTCATCATTTGTCAAGCATCTTGAGTGGATCACTGCCATGTGCTTTGTTGCTAAGTTAGAGTGCAGTAGCTTATTTTTCTTGATGCTTTTAGAGGGCATCGTGTTGTAAATCGCAGATTGGTGCCATTATTGTTTTGCTAGACATTTGCAAACCATGCATCCAATTCCGGTGATATTTATATCGATTTCGACCGATATCAACTCATCTTTCCAGCGGCACTCTTGGTTTGCCAAGTTGACGCCTGGTTCAATATTTCCCTTCCGAAGCACACATATGCATTGCATATCACATCCCGCATATCATGCCATGTTTTTCATCATGTTGCTTGCGCATTTAACCGTGGTTTATTGTGGTTCCCTTTGCTTGTGTTCTCTCTTTGGGTAGAGCCGGGAGACGAGTACGTGATCGAGGAACCCGTTGAGTACGCTTACGAGGATCAAGCTTACGTCAACTCGGAGAACTTTGCAGGCAAGATGACCATACCCTCGAAATCACTTCTATCTTTGCTTGCTAGTTGCTCGCTCTATTGCTATGCCTATGCCACGATACCTACCACATGCTTTATCATGCCTCCCATATTGCCATGTCAAACCTCTAACCCACCTTGTCCTAGCAAACCATTGTTTGGCTATGTTACCGCTTTGCTCAGCCCTTCTTATAGCGTTGCTAGTTGCAGGTGAAGATTGGAGTTTGTTCCTTGTTGGAACATGTTTATTGTTGTGATATCATTATTATATCTTGTCTATTTTAATGCACCTATATATTTGGTAAAGGGTGGAAGGCTCGGCCTTATTCCTGGTGTTTTGTTCCACTCTTGCCGCCCTAGTTTCCGTCATACCGGTGTTATGTTCCTTGATTTTGCGTTCCTTACATGGTTGGGTTATAATGGGAACCCCTTGACAGTTCGCCTTGAATAAAACTCCTCCAGCAAGGCCCAACCTTGGTTTTACCATTTGCCACCTAGCCTTTTTGCCTTGGGCTCCACGGACTCAAGTGTCATCTTTATTTTAAACCCCCCCCCCCCGGGCCAGTGCTCCTCTGAGTGTTGGTCCGAACCGAGTAGACTGCGGGGCCACCTCTGGGCAACTTGAGGGTTGATTTTACTCGTTGGACGTCTCATCCGGTGTGCCCTGAGAACGAGATATGTGTAGCTCCTATCGGGATTTCTCGGCACATTCGGGTGGCTTTGCTGGACTTGTTTTACCATTGTCGAGATGTCTTGTAACCGGGATTCCGAGTCTAATCGGGCCGTCCTGGGAGAAGGAATATCCTTCATTGACCGTGAGAGCTTGAGATGGGCTAAGTTGGGACACCCCTACAGGGATTTGAACTTTTGAAAGCCGTGCCCGCTGTTATGGGCAGATGGGAATTTGTTAATGTCCAGTTGTAGAGAACCTGAAACATAACTTAATTAAAATTAATCAACAACGTGTGTAGCCATGATGGTCTCTTTTCGGCGGAGTCCGGGAAGAGAACACGGTCTCGGGTTATGCTTGAATGTAAGTAGTCTTGGATCACTTCTTCCTCATAGATTCTCGAACGTGCTTTACCTTCTCTTCTCGTTCTCTATTGTGTATGTTAGCCACCATATATGCTAGTGCTTGCTGCAGCTCCACCTCATACCTTTTCCCTACCCATAAGCTTAACTAGTCTTGATCGCGAGGGTGTGAGATTGCTGAGTACCCGTGACTCACAGATTACTTCCAAAACCAGATGCAGGTGCCGATGATACCATTCTAGGAGATGCGACTGAACTCAAGTGGGAGTTCGATGAGGACTCAGGACGATACTACATTTCCTTTCCAGACGATCAATAGTGGAGCCCAGTTGGGGGGATCAGGGATCTTATGCATTTGGGGTTGTCTTTATTTTGGTTCCGTAGTCGGACCTTGATTGTATCTGGATGATTGTAATTATTTATTTATGCTATTGTGTGACGTGGCGATTGTAAGCCAACTATGTACCTCTTTTCTTATTCAGTACATGGGATGTGTAAAGATTACCCCTCTTGCGACATTGCCTACAATGCAGTTATGCCTCTAAGTCGTGCTCCGACACGTGGGAGATATAGCCGCATCGTGGGTGTTACAGGTGCCGTGAACAACAGCGGGGGTGAATCAGCTCCGGTACGGTTCACACGACCGTCGCCGAGGCAGCACCAGCAGCAGAGAGTAAGAGGCACACGGCCCAGTGCACGACGGCAAATCGACAGCGTCTCCGGCATTAGGGAGGACTACAACTATGAAATTGGTGCGGTGGGGGCGCCATGGAGGTGGGGCTGAGGTTTCGCGGCTCGAGAGAAGGGAGCTTCCCGGGGAGAAGGTGATTTGGCACCCAGGAGTTATAATTGGTGGCGGGCGGGCGGGGGGGATTGGGAGGGGAGTGGAACCATGTCTTACGGACGCATTTGTCTGAAATGTGAGGGGGAGTTAAAGTTATACCCTTGCCTATAGGCTTCTCGGCTTGGGTATGGGCGGGAGCGATTTCGGGCGAGGCGGGCGTGTTTTGAACTATAGTGGGCGCGAGCGATTTCGGGCGAGGAGAGCGTGTTTTGAAATAGTGGGCGCGAGCTATTTCGGGCAAGGAGAGCGTGTTTTACCGACCATGGTTTATGAATTATTCGGTGCATGTCATTTCGGCCGAGGAGAAGGCACGCTTGGATGAAGTTACGAACCTACCCTCGATGTACAACGGGCCAATTGATGTGTGTCCCACATAGGACGGTAATTTCACGTCTCCCATTTATTTGCTTGGGCGAATTCCACCAAGTAGAGAGGATGTTTAACGGTTTGTTCAAATTTTGGGAGAACGAGCATCCACGTCTACCTTACAAGGTCGATTCAGATCAAATTTTGAAAGATTAGCTTGCCAGTTAGTTTTTAGATGGAGAGATGATGCTCGGGAGTAATGTGTTTTTACATGCTCGTTGCTAGCGATTTACTATATGGCAAATAGTTGACCCACTCAAAAACGCGAATCAAACCCAAAATGAAATATCTCGATTCAATGAAATAGCTCGTTTAGTAGGTCAAAATAGTGAACTAAATCCAAAATTGAACACCTCAATCGAGTAGCATGTTCTACAGTATTGTAGTACTCCATGAACATGTTGAAAGTCAAATTAATGAACTTGTTTGATATATGCATATATCCGTTCATGTGTGGATTGCAGACAACATGTTCTCCAATTTAAATATTTGAATGCAAGTTTATATCGAAACATGGTTTATATCAGTCTTTGATGCATAAAACGCGACGTCCCCCTCTCCCGGACTCCTGTTCTCTCTCTCTCTCTCTCGCTCTCTCTCTCTCTCGCCGACAATCTTCAATTCTGTCGCACGCATCCGACACAAAAAACTTGTTGGTCCCTCTCCTTTCTCTCTCTCTCTCTCTCTAGTTCGCATGCATATATACACCATCTATAGGCTCTCTCGCACACTATGTATGATACTCTAGCTAGTCCAAGCTAGATATCTTGGGTGCACTCATCATACGCACACAAATTCCTTGGCTCTTTGCCCGTAACTCTCTCATGCACCACTATGTCGTCTCGGAGCTCTTCCCCCCTCTCTCAAACTCTCCATCCACCTGGGTCACACATACACATGCATATCTCACTCGCACTCGATAGGCCCATCTAAAACTCTATCTCTCCCCCTCGTTCTCTCTCCATCTCACACGCGCACACACACAATCTCATGCCCAGCTAGCCAAGTATGATGGTCTCTCACTCAATTGTAGGCACACGCAGTCCCCCCTATATGTATATGACTAGCTAATCTTAGTCTCCATCACAAACATGTGCATGGTCTATCTCGATTTCTCTCGGGGCATCTTTCTATCGTGCACGCACTCCCTCGATCTCCCACCCATATAGTCCCCTCACGATCTCGACGGGATCTCTCTATCACAAACACACCCTCTCTCCCTCCCCATGCGTCCATGCCATCCATGTGTCCCTCTCGACCTTTGTTCCTTGTTGGCCAGACCTCTATTGGACATGTGCTACAGGGGTGTCTCTCTCCGTTGCAAACAATCACACACTAGCTATCTTCGTGTATCTCCTCGCCTCACAAACTACATCATACAAAACACACACTCTCTCTAATTTATCGTTTGTTGTCACTTTCTCTTTCACACACATACTCTTTTTGCACACTTACTCATTCTCCTTCACACGCACTTGATCTGTCTCGACTGAGGCACTCTCCTCGGTCCATAGCATATAGATTTATTGAAAAGTCAAACATCACAAAGTTTGACCATGTACGTGGAGAAAAAGAATTACATCTAGTACGACAAACATATACCATTAGATGTAGTTTTGTATGATGTATCTTTGGTATTGTAGATATAAATAACATTTGCGTAAACCTGATCAAAGTTTCCAAAGTTTGACTTCTAAAAAATTTACATGCACTGCATTATCGAGCGGATGGAATATCTCTTTCCCCCTCTCAGCTATCTGACCACTCTCAGCCTTATCGGGGCTCCTCAATCTCTCTCAAACTTTATTGGTCAGTTTGGTTCGTGACCTGACCCTCATGCCTTGATGGCCGGTACTGCCTGGTGTGGACGTGAGATGTAAAATATTTCTGCCTGGCCAGGCTTGTGTGGTGCTGAAGCGTTTGGTTCATGCCTGGGCCAGGCAAAGCATCAAACGTCCCATCAATCAATCCATGCATCAATTATTTAATGCTAATATCCATCCATGTTGCTGTTAGCCTCGTGGCCACACGACCAGGCACGGCCAGGCGTTCGAAATCGGTCGCCTGGGCCAGGCTACTTGCAGTGTCTGGAGTTCAGCCAGGCTAATTAAAGTGCAAGGGAACCCAGGCCAGGCGGGCTTTCTTTTTCACAGGGTAGCAACCAAACAAGCGTGCATGAAATCCAGCCACAACCCCAGGCCAGGCAAAAGATGCTCAGGACGCAAGCCAAACTGGCCTTATATCTCCCTGGTTCACACATACACATGTCTCGCTCGCGCTATACATATAGACCCATCCAACACTCTCCGCCCTTGTTCTCTCTCCATGTGACACGCACCCCCCTAAGTACCATAATCCCTCACTCCATCATAGGCGCAAGCACTCCCCCCTCCTAAGTATGATTATCTCTTACTAGCCATCAGGAACACACGTATTGTCTCCTTCCATCCATACGTCTATCTCGATATCTCTCGGGGCATCTTCTATCGCACACACCTTGTCACTCGATCTCCCACCCATGTAGTCCCATCACGATCTCCAGGGGATCTCTCTATGACAAACATACACTCTCTCCTCCCCATGTCTGCATTTTCTCCGTACGTCTCTCTCGACCTCTCTCCCTTGTTTGTCAGACCCCTCTTGGCCACGTGCTAGGGGTCTTGCTCTCTCGGTTCCAAACAACCACACACTATCTCCTCACCTTGCCTCCGTTGTCGAAGATGCATGTGTGATATGTTTGCATAAGACACACACGCTTTTTCTCTACTTTTATCGTGTGTTGTCCATGTCTCTTTCACACATGCACACACACTTTTTTCACTCTCTCTCTCTCTCTCTCTCTAGTTAGGGACTCTGTCACGTCCATAAGCATATGGATGTTTTGAAAAGTCAAACCTCAGAAAAGTTTGACCAGGTATATGTGGAGAAAAACATTTACATCTGGAACGATCATTAGATTCATCACAACATGTACTTACTTCATACTATCATTTATCTTTGGTATTGTAGATATAAGTAATTTCTTTATAAACTTGGTCAAAGTTTCAAAAGTTTGACTTAAAAAATGTTGGAACTACATTATCGAACGGAGGGAGTAGCTCTTTCTCTCTCTCTCTCTGCTATCTCTCACGGGCCTCCCCTCTCACTCGAACTCTCTATACCGACGGATTATACGCTCACTGTGTCAGCGTATAGCTCGTATATTGTTTAGTTGACCGGTCAACCAATCCACATGCTGCCTTGTCAGCTCGTGTTCTGTATCTTCGTGTGCTGGCCCATGTGGCAGTGGGTGAAAATAAGTAAACTAGAGGCCCATCTGACACGCGGTGAAGTAAACAAAGTTGAAACCACTCGGGGTAGCACCCCGCACGCTAGTAAATTGAGGGTGCATTGAGGACAAACTTCTTGCGCGCGAAGGACGCACTCGCACAATTCACCACTGTGCGGCGGCATGCACAGAAGGACGCACTCGCGCACACCCAGCACACAACACACACCAGCACACGTGTACACCGGCGTCACCGCCGGTTGAGATGGACGGCGAGGCAGCCAACAAGCGGAGGCGGCTCGAGCCAAAACCGCATCCGGCGAGCCTGGACTTCATCAGCAGCCTCCCCGACGACATGCTGCTCGTCATCATCGGCCTCCTCCCCACAAAATCTGTCGTGCGGACCACCCTGCTCTCCCTGGCGGTGGCGACCCCTCCGGCGCTGCGTCCCCCTCAACCTCACCGTCGATAGCTGCCTTTGCGACGGGGATTGCAAACGCATGGCCGTAGTCTCCAAGAGAACCTTTCATCACAACTTGTAATATTGGCCGTGTCCTATTCCCCGCGTTTTCAAAATCCTGCGAATCAAACAGGTCCTGAGTTGGTGATGATGTTGTGCCTCCCATCTTTCACCAATAGCCGTCGGATCTAGATCTGACGCATACAAACCAAGCTTCTCCATTTTTGCAAAAAGATGCCCGCACTTGTTCCCTATTTACAAACAACTCCTTGTCTCTCACAATCAGCCTTATCTCCTCCCCACCACATCTAGAAGGCCGTGGAAAAATCTGGCGCGATGGCCGCTGCCGGAGCCGTCCACCCCCAATCTTGGTGTTCCGTGCAATGCACGGGCATCTACGCACGGGAAATTATGTCGAACAGGGCTAGTTGTAAGCAGGCTAGCTCTACAGCCATGATGATAGTGACTGCAGACGGTGAGGCTGACTATGGTATGCCGAACACGGCGCCTATACTCAGGTGTCATCTCCGGCGCAGGGTCTTGTCACTTCACTGTGAGGAGCAGCACGTAATAATTTGACCAACGGGTAGTACAGTGCTAGTACTCCTACTACTACATTGGTAGTACTACTACTAGTACTAGTAGCACCACCGTCTGGATTTAGGAGTACTACCACGTCCATCTGGATTTTAGTATTTGACTAGCAATATCTAGTAATGCATGTCACAAAAAATGTACTACTCCCTCTGTAAATAAATACATGGTGTTTTATTCCTATCGGCGAGAGAACTTAATGTTTTTTTGCTAACTAGAGTACTAATAGGATTACATGCAATGAACTAAACACTGCATGTCATGTTTGGTAGTCTCAAGTCATTGAAAGCATGCACGGCCCACATCTCTCATTGGTTGATATGTCACGAAATAAGAAACAAGGAGGGAGTTAATGCACCGTGCCTAAGTATTTTGGGATTATTTGGTTTTCGTAAGGTGACTTACACAACATTTTTGTTTACATGCATTAACATTTTATTAGTTAAATCAAAGGTCAAAACTTGGCGCAAAATGCAAAGGGGACCAATAAACCAGTAAACATCAAACTTCTCTCGTTTGGCCCCAACTAGAGGTCCTGGTGAGATGACTATACTACACCGGACAGGAGGGGGACGCAACTTCATGACTTTACGTCAAACTGACCTTTGGGTGAATGACATATGGTCGTAGGGGCTGGCCCACCTAGCATACAGCCAAAGGAGGTGCAGTAGAGGGTCGAGGAGTAGTACGAAATCTATGCCCCTACGCACGCTAACCAAGGGCAAGAGTGAATCACTCGAATCGCAAGATCGCGTTGACTAGAAGCTAAGCTAGACCCATTGGAGACGATGAGCGGCTGAGCATTAGCCGGCTGTGCCCAGATGGTCCACGACTGGCCTACGGCCCGGCACGAGAACGTCACCAGGTAGTATTGCTTTAGGCTGCCAGGCGAGGGGCCGATTGGACGACAGCTCGTCTCCTTGTTCGACGAGGTCCACGTCGGTTTCCTCGACAAGTTTCACTGGCGTCAAAGAAGCTTGCGACGACTTTGACGTTAGCTCCAGCCAAGCGCCCAGGCTCTGCGATGCCCGCCACCCTCAACAGCCACTATGGTGACAACCTCTTTGACGCACTGGTGGCCATGCGACTGCCCGCCGTCGCGCCGGAGAATGTCCACCTCGTGGTCGCGCTCGCCGCGCAGCGCCTGGCGCAGCAAGACACCATTGACATAATCACCCACGTCTACGTGCAAATCGTCCACAAGGACTACTACATGCAAGAGGAGGAAGATAGGACGCTGGCCTTCTTGGACCGCAGGGCAACCTTGGACGGCACTGTTCAGAAGCACGTTTAGCTCGCCCCCAACGCCGCTGCTCCTCACACGTCGGTTGGCGACCCGGCGCACTAGGGCGTGAGGATGTCGTTGATGGATACATATGTATTTTTATCTTTCCGTCAAATCCATGTAGTAGTATATGATACTACAGTAATTATCTTACCTTTCGCATCAACTTCATAATTTTCATACGTACTCCATGCATGAACGGCGCCAGAACCAAACTTCTCATTACTCTAGGCAAAATCGTTATTTTCTATCTATCGGTCGCGCCATGGAGCAGAACCAAATTTTACAAGTTATGAGTTCAAAAGGAAAAGCCTGCCGTGTTCACGTCGCACCCCCACACGGTTGTTCCAGCACACCGCTCAAGCGGGAATGTGTGCGGTGTTGCATTTTCACTTACATGTGGGACCCCAGTTGAGCAAACCGACTATCGGCAAACCCCCACCCCGCCCACCGCGCGATGGCTGAGAAAACAGGAGGGAGAAGAGATGGCTGTAGCACGGACTCCAAGAAAATTGGTGTCGGATGGGACTCGTGTGGGTGGCGTGTGCCGTACTGCTAGACGTGAATGCTAGTTATGGCCCATGCCACCCCACTATATCGAGCCTATATCGAGGTACGTAGAACAAATTTCCTGCAGTCCGTGCTCAGCCCTCCTCTATCTCTCTTCTCAGCCAGCCAGCGGACGCGCGGAGCCCATCGTCTGTTTGCTCACATGCGGCCCCACATGTCAGTGAAAACGCAAGAGGACCCACTGAACCTGCACATCTTTCACCTCGACGTGCTGGTGATGAAAAACAAATCCAATAAAGATCTTCGGTGGCCGCTTTTGGAGTTACTCAAGAGTAGTAAGATTCTATTTACAGTTTAACCCAAGATGCACATCTCGTGGCTTCAACTACCACTCTATTTTCTTTCATGACACGACCTGGATGCTGGATGTCCCACGTGTCGGCAAAAGGAGGAAGAACCCGACCAAATCTTCGGTTGCTGCTCTCGGATTAGACTAGTTGTGCTAACTTAAAAATTTATTGTGTACTCCCTCCGTTCCAAAATACTTGACTTCCATTTGTCCAAAAATGGATGTACCTATATACTAAAACATGTCTAGATACATATATATTTTGACAAATAGAAGGCATGTATTGTGCAACGGAGGGAGTAGAATGGATGCAAGTTTTTGTATTGGGAAGAAGAGTACATCCATATATTGATAGAGCGCAATTTAGTAGATGTTCTATCACTTTTAGCTAGCACAGAGGCTAGAGATGAGATTAGTGCACTTGTTGATACTCCTACTAGAATAGAGGCTAGACATGAGACTAGATGCGAGGAAGCAACGTCTACTTCTTTACACTCGAAGAAGAAAGAAGCACGCAAGATCGAGCCTCCGCAGATCAACAATGAATGCATCGAGAAGGCACTAATCCAACTTACAGGAGTAGTAAAATGTATTCTTGTGGTTCTTGTTTTCTTTGGTCTTGCTTTTCTAGTCAAAATTATCGTTGGAGTTCGTGCAAAACGGAGGTCGTTTGGGGTCGTGCGTTGGAGTTGGCCTTACAAGTGGGACCGCAGTTAAGGAAACCGACTATCGGCAAACCCCCACCTCGCCCGCCGCGCGATGGCTGAAGTTAGAGAAACGACGAGGTTGAAGAGATTGCTCTAGCACGGACTCCAAGAAATAATATGGTGTCAGATGGATGTCGTGGTGGTGGCGTGTGCCGTACTCCTGGACGTGAATGCTTGTTCTGGCCCATGCCACCCTACTACTCCTACTACTTACTCCTACTATATTAGTACTAGTATCGAGGATTCGAGGTGCTGGTTACGTACAGTGAACACATTAACATATGGCTACAGTAAAAACACCCGCCCGACGCGCAAAGCATGTGAAGCTAGTACAAATAGTGTACTACTATTGTTGATTGGCCTCATCCAATAACCTGTTGCAATGCACGTACAATTATGTATTCGGAAAATATTTTTTTGCCTCGTCGCACCACTCACTCAGAGAAGCGACTCGAAAGCCATTCATAAATTTAGTAAGTTTATCACAGGCATATCATTTTATTACATACAATAGGTCATCAACCCACATCAACAACGAGGATACATAATAAATACTAAAGTTTTCACCACACAACAAATAACAAGAAATGAAATGAACTTCAACTCAACCATTCCTCAGCGTTGGAAACGCTTGCTTTGAACCACAAGTGATTCTCTGGGACGGGCCATCGATTGTCGATCTGGAAACCAACGCAGGATTGATCATCCAGGCTGAAGCGGCCTACTATATCAGGACCAGGGTAGGGAACCACCCAATTGTCCGAGGTATAGACACAGTTGCTTCTCATAAATGGTACTAGTAACATTGTGTCAACAGCAGTTGGATCGCCTTTCACTATCATCGGATAGTTTTGTTCAAGGAAGAGCGAGTTTTCTCCAAGACTATCAATTCTGTACTAGGGAGATGGAGTTGGCGCTAGCACACTAGTATCCATCCCGAATACCATGCAACGGGTGTTGGAATAGGTCCGGAGAGTGCGACCATGGGAGACTACACCTGCTTCCTTAGCAGTAACATCATCAGTGGGCTGTATACACACAAGAAGAGGTGATCCATCGGAATTAGTTGCCAGGCGCCACAGAGTATATGGGCGTTGCTCGTCCTCATGCCCGTGATCATCACCATCGTCATCTCCCCCTTGGTTATAAAAATTTTCAAGTATAGGTGGTGGGATGTTCACAGGACCTTGGAAACACAAGAAGAAGGTTAATTAGGAAAGGGAAATTTGCTAACCCGCATGCATGTGGATGAAACAATTATAATTACGGTGGAAGACAAACGTACCGAAACTACGAGGATCCTATGCAAAAACTGTGCCACGAGTGGTGGCAGCAAACACAAGGCCCTCATATTGAATTGCATCACAGTACTCATCTGTGTACAGAAACTGATTTTTGAGTAATATCCATCGAGTCAAACCACCAAGGACGGCAACAAGCTTGTCGAAGATAGCAACAACTTGATAGTTGTTGTAATTCCAAGAGCGGTTGGGAACTCGACAAATTGCTATCTTACGTAGAAGACAGTCACCATGATCGTATTTGAACGTGTGTACAATACCGGTGTGCTCAACCTCTGGGCAGTCTGCTGAGATTTTTGGAAGTGGAACCCGGTCACGAGTGTACACATTCACAAGTTCCCACTCACAGTTGGACCCAATGTAAACAACCCAATCTCCATTTACGCCCGCCCAAGCTTTGCCCTCAAGCGATGGCATCTTAACATCATACATATCATTATCAAGCCGCATCAACTGGCACAGGGCGAGGCCTCCGTCGTGCCGGCGCCAGTCATCAGGGTCACGACGAAGAAGATAGGGGAGATCAAACCGCTCCTTGACTCTTGGGTTCTTTGTAATGATGTTATTAGTTGAGTCGACAATGGGCTTGAACGAACCTGCCATGCTAGCCGAGGTGATGACGTCGCACCGATCAATGAGTTCCTCCACCACGTCATCTTTCAGATCGGGGCAAGAATAACGGGGTCGTTTCTGGCCTATTCCCTCCATGGAGAAGACGATTGAACAATGGCAGAAGAAAGGGCGAAGGGCTGAAGGAAAATGGAGGAGGGAGCGGAAGAGCATGCTACAGCTATTCCAAATCGAGAGGGAAAAGCAAAGAGTCAGTGGACGGTTGCGAGTTTGCCATGGTTCACGAAGAGGCGCCCCGGCCTACATGTCTATTCGGAAATACTCCTACTACTCGTCGTTGTCTCACTGATATGTTGGAACGGGACCACATGCCAACGAAACATGGTTTGTAATTTCTCATGCAAAATGCGATCTGGCCGCGTTGGCCCAAGGTGCCGCATTATTTATCGACCTTTATTTTTTTAATGGCGTGCCGATCAGTTTTGAAGCATGACTAACTGGTACTATATGCAGAGAAAATATAGACTACTCTACCACTACTCCACCTCCAGTACTAGTAGTATAAAAAGATATATAGGCTGGAGCTTGAGCGCTTTCTTGCTAAGGGCTGCCCAGTTGCTTCTCACACTACCACCCTCTCTCCAGATCCAAAAAAGACGGCCCCTCTCCCCCTCCTCACCGGTGGTCACAGATCCGCCGGGGAAGAAAAGGACGTGCAGTGTTGACGCACTCGTCGTCGGCAAGCGAGGTCACATACTGACGACAAGGCCGTCCTCTCAGACCTAGCGCACGCGCGGGATGGCCTCCGTCCCCAATCTCGCTGTCGTAGTGTGTGTGGAGGACGACGACCACGAGCGAAGCCACATCCCACCGACCCTCAGGTATGCTACCTCTTTTCGAACCATAACCTTGTTCTATTGCCCCATCTGCCACGTCATTGCATGTGGATCTTTTTCCACTCCACCATCTTCCCAATTTGCTATCCTCTGCTCTGCTGGCAACGCAGACGAAAACCATAATTTGCACTATTAAAGGAAGCCCTACTTCATGCAGACTAATCCATGTCTGGGTTGAATAAGGAAAGGAAGGGAGACTGTACTGTCCAAGAGAGTAGGCATTGAACCCGCATCTAGGTTGAAAAGGGGAAAATCAGTAATTAAGGAACGAGTCTCATGTCTCTTGGTTGAAGAAGGGTAGAAAGGCATGGCAACGCAATAGAGAATGACCAGGTCGATCGGTTTTTTGTCCTCGCATAGGAAAAGGGTGGCTAAAGAGAACAAAAATGGGACGTAATCCACATATGCTGCCTGGATATTTGTTGCTCTGGGCAACCATACCTCCCTGACCACTCTGCGACCATGGAGGTACATCGTACTGGTGCGCCCACTGTTCGAATGTGCCTCCCATGCTCTTATTGCCACTTTTTTGGCTGTTAGTATAACGCCAACAGTCAAGTTAAGCAATGCTACTGCTAAAGTGATGCCACATTTAACTAATGCCGCTCTCAGTCTAATGCCAACGATAAATGTAAGCAATGCCATTTAATGTCACTGGATTATTTCAGGGTTAGCTGTTGATTGTGGATGTATTAAAGATTTTTCAGCTAAGGCATTCTAATGCTGTTGCACAGCCAGTATACCAACGATGAAACTTGTTACTACCTTCAGATTTCTGCACTGTTAATGCTTATAGATTACATACCTCACTTTCATGAGATAAGTTAATTTTTTTGTATAGTGTCACCAAAATGCCGAGGCGCTGATGTCATTTTATTTTGGTTAAACTGCACAGACAATTATGAAGACAAGAGGAAAGGTCAAGACTGGGCACCTCCTCCTCTGACTATTCTCTTGATTCGTTCGATCAAGTTTTTATGTTTGATCGATTATCAAGATTGGGATAGCAATTTTTAAGGTCCCCCCGAGTTCGAAATGATATTTACCTTGGAGGTACATGGTTTGCAATTTTTTTATACTGTCATTAGTTAATAATGCTAGTTACCTTCAGACTTTTGTATTTGGTTTAATGCTCATGCACAGCTAGTATACCAATGCTGAAACTTGTTACCTTTACATTTTGTATTGTTAATTCTTATAGAAACCTTCCAGTGCTAGAGTTTATTGAAATTTGTTCAGTAAAACCATTGTACTGTACCCTGTAATAAACTAACTACTCTACTGTTGCACTAGCCACAGGATTAGTGTATATTTGTAGTATTCGAATGGTGTTGCATTAGCGTATGGACATAAATAAAGTGTTGCAAGCTTTCCCAGATATGTGCTCAAGAAAACTACTACCTGTTTTTCTAAATACTAGATGTTTGGGTTCTTTAAATTGAACCGCAAAATCTTATATTAAGGAACAAAGGGTGTAGAGTTCACTCAAATTATCTCGGTAAAGCTAGTCACACCTTTGTTAAAATTAATGTTCATTATGTTATCGGAGGAGGTCTGTATGTTTGTCTCTAATGCCTATCGGCTACATACCTGACATCATGATGTAATGTTAAGTCATTTCCTTTTCTACAGTGTCACTGAATTGTCAAGGCGGTGATGGCATTTTTATTTTAGTAGAACTGCACAAAATTTGCTTAAAAGAAGAGGAAAGGTCAGGAATGGCTTAGTTTTTCAGAAAAAACTATGTATGCCTTCCTGACATCAGCCGTTGTTGCTTTATTTATTCCTTCAAATAGGTGGTTTGAAATAGTCTTGCTACCTTTTCCCATTAAGAAATTGGAATGCTTATATTTTTGAGTCTATGCTTCAACTAGTTCCACTTTTAGAGTAATCACAGTTTCAATATCTATGCAAACAGGGATGCTCGATTTTAGTGGAACTGCACAAAAAGTCCAACTGGTTCAACATTAGGAGCATGTTTTTTTCCAAACCTTTATATCCAATTGGTGGCACTATGAGCTGTTCATTACGAAGGTACATGGTTTGATACTATATTGCTACTCTTTTTGTACTGTCATTAGATAGTAATACTAGTGGTTTGCATGTGAATTTATTGGCAGGGTGGACCTACATTGGAGGTGTAGGACAGGATTCAATGATTGGATGCTCAATTTCGGTTGTATCGATTTCACCTCTTCCATCACTGCGAACATGGATATCCTTGGTCTGATGAAGAATAGGCACTATATTTCTGCTCTAAACCAGCGAATCAATTTAGTATGAAATTGTCCAGGGTAAAACATAACTGCATCAGATTGTCAAGTGCAGAACATGACAGATGCTAAGCGGAAGAGACATGTTTAAACCAAAAATACAAGGTGTGGTATATGTTTACTAGCTGCTTGATATTTGTGCAGACAGAGATGTCTGCCCATTACTATTTGGCAAACAAACAAAGTGTCCGTAGTTTTGGTTGAACTGCACAAGAGAATAGTATAGTCACTGCATGCAGTGCCATTTGAAAATAGACACTGAAAGATTGGATAGTCACTTCATGGATTGCAGAAAAGTAGTACTGTACTATTTATTGGCCAACACTAGGTGCTTCATTGCTTTGGTCTGATTATACAATGGGCATCATTTTACCTAAGTTAAAGTTTGTATTCCGAAAATAGTCTCGCGGTGTGATCGAGAGAAGACCAAATCATATTGCAGTGGATGTTCCTCCATCATGTATGGTTCATTCTCATGGTTCCAGCTGTTGGTGAAACCACTTATGTTTGCAAGAGGAATTGTAGACTTCACAAACAAATTTTTCTTTCAGTCTGTACTGAATGTTGGCCAAGAGAAGCATCCATGTTAGTAGGAAGAACAAATGTTTTTTCTAGATCTTTGCTTTTGGAGCTACATATTTGTATATGATCTGTGAATCATTGAGATGCGTTAACATGTTGATCTTATGTATGGGAATCATACTAGTTAGTTTTAGTTGCGAGGCAAGATCCGAAGTGGCTGATCTTTGCTTTTGGAGCTACACATTTGTATATGATCTGTGAATCATTGAGATGCATTAAGAATTACTTATTTCTGTTCGCTCAGTGTTTACAAGTTACTGATCGATCACTAGCTAGCCTACAAATGCACTCCTTGCAGTTTTATTTGCGACGCAAGATGCGAAGTGGCAGTTTTTTGAATAAAAATGCCTACCTCTGAAGAAACTGACAAGCTACACTATCAATCCTAAATGGATAAAAATGCCTACCTCTGAAGAAACTGTCAAGCTACACTATCGATCCTAGACGGATAAATAGCGGATCACGCACGTACTACCTCCTTTCCGGTTTGTAGGGCTCAATTCAAGAAACGACCTACTCGATCCTACACGAATATATAGCGGATCACGCATGTACTAGTACCTCCTTTCCAGTTTGCAGGGCTTAATTCAAAACTCTCACCAACCAAGGTACTCCCTCTGTCCGGGTTTATTAGTCCCGTGAGCGAAGCAGCAAGACCAAGGCATGGCAATAATTAACGGCATGCAGAAGTTTAAGCCTAATTAATTCCAGCGATTTAAGTGGCTGCATGCGTGCCCTCGGCTGCGACTCGTTGCATGCTGCTTCGCGTACTGCCTGCGAGCGATTCTGAGTTCCTGCATGCAGCCGGCCGTAATTAAGGCAACTAACTGATGCAAAAAAAGATACGCTTTAATTGTTGCGGGCTTTTTAAATCCGTGGAATCCTTATTGACAAGGAGGGAGATGATTTGAGTGCACTCGTTTGACCGCCATGCCGGCGTGCAACCCAGATGGGACGGGACGGCAGTCATAATTTCAGTTTCTCTAGTTTTCCATGGCAAGCTGGCGCGCTAAGCCATTATGCATTGAATTCCGATGACCATCGCGCTACCTTCCGCCTATAAGTACTGTTTCCCGTCCTTCTCCGGTGCCACCGTGACCCAACTCGCCATATCCTCATAAGCCCCCACCGGCCTGACGTCACTCCCCACATCCGCCATGCCCCCGCCCGTCCACGGTAGGCGACGCCAGAGGTGGTCACCGCCGGAACTAGTGTTCGGGTTTTCATCGGAAGGCAGACAGAGGGAGGAGGCATTCTATCTGTCTTTAGATGGCAATGCGTAGATCGAGGAGTTGTTGGAGCGCGACTGCTTGGCAGAGGAGCAGGAGTTGTTGGAGCGTGACCGCCTGGCGGAGGAGCAGCGTATCGCCGATTTGCGCCGCCAGCGGGACATGGAGCAGCGGCGCACCGACGCTCTGAGTCGCGAGTAGAGCGCCCGCAACTGGGCTAACTACGTGGAGGTCAGCGCCCGGCAAATAGCCATGGAGGCTGTCGGGCACGCACGCGATCGCGGCGCTGATTTTTACTACCAGCTCATCAAGTGGGTTTCCCGCTTGGAAGCCAAAGCTTCGGTGGACCACGCCGGCATGGAAAGGGCCAACGCGCGCGAGCAACGCACCCCATTGCACCTCTTGCAAGTCCGAGGTGAGGCGCACGACGCCAGTGCCGGCGTTTAGCGTGTACCACAGATGACGGCCGACATCGTCTAGTTAGCTAAGAATAAGTTAGCACTTGTACGCTACTAGAGTATTAGTTGGAGTAGATAGTTAACTTGGCCATGATGGTTCTCAATGTGGAAGTTCAGTACTCTATATGTGGATCAGACCTGTTACTTTGCTCTGAATGTTGAACTTTCCGTTTGAACGTATGGAATGGGCTGTTATTTTTTTAAATGGGTTGTATTTGTCCTCCACGGGTTTAGAGGCTGACTTGTGGGCCTAGCAAGTTGACGCGTACACAATCAGGAGATGATTGTACGTGGAGAGGATGACAGCAGGGACCCGCCAAGGTCATGGAAGTACGCAAGCAAGTGCCTCCTTATTTCAAGACAATAAAAAATGGCTCCTCCTAGTGGATTTCTGACATCTGGGTCCCATGCCATTGTCAACATAGTCAATAAACGAGAGAATTGCACAACGAGCGGCTGACACCAGGGACCCAGCAGCTCGCCCAGTTATTCTTGTTTTGGGTTAATTTGATAAGTGCCACACCAAATCTGGTGTATCCGAGAAATGACACTACAATTTCCAAACTTTGAAAAATGCCATTTCATGCCATTTCTAGTGGCATTTTTCGAAGTCTGGAGTGGCGTTTTTCAAAGTTTGCAAACTTCAGTGGCGTTTTTCAAAGTTTGCAAAAATTGCAGTGGCATTTTTCAAAGTTTGGAAATTGCAGTGGCATTTTTCAAAGTTTGGAAATTGCAGTGGCATTTTTCAAAGTTTGGAAATTGCAGTGGCATTTTTCAAAGTTTGGAAATTGCAGTGGCATTTTTATGAATCGCCATAATTGGAGTGGCATTTATCTAATTTGTTTTTGAGACGGAAGCAGGGTGTCAACGGGGCTGTGCGGGACACTCTCGCCTGTGTAGACAGCCTTTTCTTTTATGTTTACCACAGACCAGCCCAGTAGTTTTTTTTCTTTCTGAAAATGGCTAGCCCAGTTTTTTTGTGATTTGTCAAGTAAGTCGCTCTATCAGGCCTGTTGGGCTGCAAATCTTTCAAGACGAGGAGAGCTTCATTCGGCTGGCCAAGAAAATGGCCTATCAATAATGACAAATGGGCTGTACATTTTTAAAACACATCAAACCGGCAATTAGTTTCAAATATCTTTTTTTCATTTCGAGATTTTAAATTGCATTGATTTTTATGAGTGGACAATTTATTGGATTTTATATTGATATAAATTTATTTTTAAAATCAGTCTGAATGTGACTCGAAATTTCGGGATTAAAAACAGTTCAGACCGCACTGACATATGCAAAATTTCGTATAATTTTTTTACCGTGGCCACAATAGGGGTTGTAATGCTAACAAAAATAATATGGGCTCCAAAAAAACCCGTAAGAATTAGCAAATGGGCTGTAAATTATTTGAAATAATGGCAGATGGGATGTATGCTATTTTCCACAGATTTGAGACTTTCCACAGATGGCCTGTATACTGTTGGATGTCCATCCAACGGCCGTCATGCTTCTTCAATCTCTGCTCTTTCTGCTCCAGCCGCTCAAACAAGCGCCGGCGGGACTGCTTGCTCCCTCCTCCCCGCGGCCAGCTGTGCTACCGTGCAGGCCTCACTGCCCCACCGTAGCCCCAT